>NC_051401.1:31179000-31181500 GCF_015228065.2 Penaeus monodon | reverse complement strand
TTCGCATTACGTGTCCCAAAAAATCCAACTGTCTCTTTCGGATGTTCTTCAGAAGAAAACACTTTGTTCCTGCTCTCTCCAGCGCTTCCTGGTTTGACATTTTATCTGTTCAAGATATTCTCATCATTCTCCTGAGAAACCATATTCAATTCAATTCGTTTCTCCATACCCTGTGAAATAGTCCAGCCTTCGCTACCATACGTAAGGATGGAAAACACATAACAGTTCAGCATTCTGATTTTTGTTGACATAGAAATTTTGTTGTTCTTCATTATTTTGCCCAGTTTTTCAAATGCAGCTTTTGCCATTCCAATTCGTCTTCTGATTTATTGATCATATTTGCCATCTTCCGTTATCATGCTGCCAAGATAGTTTCTGCACTTGTTTTATCAAGATGTCACCAATCCGTATCTTACACTGTTTAGCAACTTTTTGTTTGCTGATTACCATACATTCTGTCTTTCTACAGTTTATGGTAAGCCCCTTTTTTTCGCTGGCTTCAACCACTTTGTCTAGTATCTCTTGCAGCTTCTCTTCTGACTTTGCAATTAATACCGTATCGTCGGCATATCTCAAGTTGTTTAAGTTGTGGCCTCCGATAAGAAATCCTTGTAATGTTGATATTTCACGAAGGATAATCTCACTGTAAAGGTTAAAGAGATCTGGGCGAAACACACATCCCTGTCGAACGCCTCTTCTAATGTTGGTGTATGAACTTGTGTCATCTCCCACTCGCATGCATGCCGATTGTTCCCAGTAGAGGTTGCGCAGATCTCTTAAATCCTTTCCATCCAGATCTAAACTTCCTAGCATATTGAAAAGCTCCTCATGTTGCACTTTATCAAAAGCCTTTGTATAATCAATAAAGCACACGTATAAATCCCTCTGCATCTCCATAGCTCTTTCTGATAGTATTCTAAGTACGAAGATCGCATTCTTTGTGCCAGCAGCTTTTTCGAACCCAAACTGTTCTTTTCCTATCTCAGGTTTTATCTTACTTCTTGCTCTCATCATCAGAATACGGAGTAGAATTTTTATCACATGGCTCATTAGGCTAATCGTTCTGTGTAATTCACATTCAATTGCGCCAGTTTTCTTGGAGAGGGCTATGAAAATAAATTAGCTGTTGCCTAGAGCACATTCTGTCCAAGATTTCATTCGTCATCCACTTGCTCTTTGACTTTTTCTCACGTTTAGGTATAAGTTATTTTGCTACCGATACCAGCGCCTCTTTAAATGTTTCCCACTTAGTATTTCCTTGGTCTTCAAGCACATTAAATCTTTTTTGAACAGCCACCGCATATTCTTCTCGAATGGTTTGTTTTTTCAATAAAGCACTATAATCCGTTCTTGTTGTTGTCTTTCCTTTCTTGATTGTCTTAAGCTTAACCTTTAACGCATATGACTGGGTTATGATCACGACCACAGTCTGCTCCTGGGTATGCCTTTGAGTTCTTAATTGCACTTCTATACCGTTTCTTGATAACAATGTAGTCAATCTGGTTCTTAAAATCGTCTCCCGGGTTCAGCCATGTCCATAATCTTCGTGGATGTTGTTTATACCATGTATTAGTTAATACATACTCATTTGCTTTACACCACTGAACTCATTTTTCTCCCCTTTCATTTTGTGTACCAAGACCAAACTTTCCAACTGTTTCTCCTTCTGCCTCGTTTCCTACCTTTGCATTTAGGTCCCCCATTATGACTGTAACATCTGTCGACTTACATTGTGTTTTAGCTTTCTCCAATGTGTTGTAGAATTCATCAATCTCTTCTGCACTACTTGCAGTCGTTGGTGCATATACCTGAATGATGCTGAGATCTATTTGTTTACCTTTCAACTTTATCATCATGACTCTATCTGACAAAGCCCACCATCCTAGCAAGCTCTTCGCGTTTTCTCTGTCCAGTATCAGAGCAACTCCTCGTTCGTGTTTTACTCCACCTGTATATAACACCTTGAAACTATCGTTGTTGAACTCACCGCTGCCCGTCCACCGCGTTTCACATATTCCTAGGACATTTACCTTCAATCGTGTCATTTCCAGCTTCACATTATCCAGCTTCCCACTTTGAAACAGCGTTCTTACATTCCATGTTCCGATTTTCAGTGATTGTTTCATTACGCTGCAGACAGTAGACTGATAACGGTCCGGCTCCACCTGCTACCCATGAACTGTCGTACCGAGCGAGGATTCCGAGTCATTGACAGGGATTCCCTTCACGCTGTTTGCTTCGTTCGAAAAATGTCCATGATTTTCTTGGCAATTTAGAGCGGTGGTTTGCCGTTGCCTTCCGCCCGGTGTTTTATTGAGACACTATCTCTAGAAGGACTGCCTTCCAAGGCTGTTGAGCTCCTTCTACCCTTGTGGGTGACTGTTCACTCTCGAGGAGTTTTCCGTTCTAAGGGTCCCACACACCATAACTAGCTATTCCCCGCCAGGCGTTACTCTGGTATTTCCAAACTGGCTGCGGGGTATATCATCAGTATTATTAT
>NC_051401.1:31131500-31164000 GCF_015228065.2 Penaeus monodon | reverse complement strand
ACACAGACACACAGACACACACACAGACAGACACACACACACACACACACACACACACACACACACACACACACACACACACACACACACACACACACACACAACGCACACACACACACACACATATGTATATATATATATATATATATATATATATATATATATATATATATATATATATTTATATATATATTCACACACACACACTGGTCTGCTACGCCAGATCAGCAGCAAACATGGGTAAATCTTTCAATGGAAATTTTGAACAAGTGGGATAAGGACTCTGAAGCTTCTCTGCAGAGAATTGTGACAAGGGATGAAACATGGCTCTAGCAGTACGATCCTGAGGGCAAAATTTAATCAAAGCAGTGGCTGCTTAGGGGTGGAAGTGGACTAGTCAAAGCAGAATCTGAGCGTTCATGAGAAAAGGTCGTGGCCACTGTCTTCTAGGATGCAAGAAAACAATTAAATCTGCTTATTATAAATGCGTTTTGAGAAAACTGTTTAAAAATCTCAGAAAAAACGCCCTGGCAAGCTGCATCAATCTTCCACCATGACAATGCACCCACTCACGGCACTCGGCAGACAAGAGCTGTGCTACGTGAATTTCGATGGGAAATCGTCCGACATCCACCTTACAGCCTTGTTTTAGCCCTATCTGGCTTCATTTTATCTCCAAACTGAAAAAAAAAAAAAAATAAACGTACCAATTTTTCATTGCTTGAAGATGTAAAAAGAGCTGCTCCGACGTTGTTTAAATCATATGTTTTACTCAGACGGATTTAAAGGCTGGTATCAACGTTTACAGAAATGTATTAACTTTAAAAGAGCAAATATTGAAAAATAAACATCATAACTCAAGCCGTTTTTGCAACGAATTTTTTAAGCCCCCACGTATTTACACACAAACGCACATTTACACACACACACACACACACACACACATATATATATATATATATATGTGTGTGTGTGTGTGTGTGTGTGTGTGTGTGTGTGTGTGTGTGCGTGTAACCTAACCAAACTCATGTGCAGATCCCCTGATTCTAAAATCCGCGAGTTCGGGTCATGGATTACACATCATGATTGGGTCGACGTCCTCAACGCCCCCGATCCGAAAGCTTAATGCTAACTATTCTATAAATCAGTCTGGAATTGATAACAGCTTACTCTTAAAAAAAAAAATCCACTCACCATCAGGACAAACCATGGGTCACCAACAGGATCAAAGACCTTATTCTGACAAGACAAAAAACTACAAAACAAGAAACATGCACGCATCAAAATACTTAGCAAAAAAGAAAAGAAAAGAAAAAAAATCAATAAAAGGTAAGGCAAGATATAGGACCGGTTAAGAGAAACTATCATAAAGAAATAATTCATAAAATCAGTGAAGCATACCCCAATTCACGGAATAACTACATTAGGAACATAACTGATAACAAATGAAGCGACAGTTACCTTTCTCAAATCAGCGAAATTGCCGTCTCGCCAGAGAGCATATCATCAACTGTCACTTTGCTAACTTCAACAAGCTACTCCCACCACTATAAACAACAGAATTGCCAGCTTATTTACCCTCACGCTCTCTACAAGCAATTGTAAGCGAATACGAAGTGTATCAGCATTTACAAAATATAAATCTCCTGGCCCTGATGACATCCCGTCAAGATTACTGCGAGAATTAACTCCCGAGCACGCCACCCCTCCATGGATATCTTTAATAGCTCCATCACTGAGGACGTGGTACCTGACCTATGGGAAGCGTGCTATCACAGTCCCAATTCCCAAAACAAATCCACCTATTCCTCCTAATGACCTTGGGCTTATATTGCTAGGCCCTATCCAGTGCAAAATACTCGAGAAAATAATTGCTAAGGAAATGTGGAAGACATTTATTCTCAAATTAGATCATCGCCACCATCGATCTGCGGAAAGCATTTGATCTCATCGACCATAGCACCTTAATGAAAAAATACATTTCCCTAGGGCTGGGTGAAACGGATCTCTCTCATCAACCTCCGCTCCCAGAGGACTCGTGCAAATAACCAAAGATCCGTTAAGGTTGAGCTTCACTGCGGTGTCCCTCAAGGAACGGTCCTTGTTCCTGATAATGGTAAATGAGGATAATATTCCACACGCAAAGATCTACAAATATGTGGACGACATAACACTTGCACTGGCACACAAACTGAGGCAAGGCAACATGACGCCCTCAGTCAAGTGTCAGAATGGGCAGCGTCTAACAAAATGTTAATCAACACCAAGAAGTGCACATAAATAAGATTTAAATTCAACAAATTATCCCACTGAGATGTGCTTACAAAATTGGTAACGAATATTTAGCCCACGCCTCAGAGGTGAATCTGTTAGGAGCAGTGATCAGTGATGACCTAAAATGGTTCGCAAAAGAAAAAAAAAGAAAAGAAAAGAAAAGAAAAGAAAAGAAAAGAAAAGAAAAGAAAGAAGAAGAAGAAAAAAAAAAAAAAAAAAAAAAAAAAAAAATATATATATATATATATATATATATATATATATATATATATATATATATATATATATATATGTGTGTGTGTGTGTGTGTGTGTGTGTGTGTGTGTGGTAGGTTCTTTTAATGTTTGCCACTTTCTTTTCGCTTTTCTTTGATCCTTCATCACTTTCTTTTGCATTATTAAAGGTGGGTAAGTAAACAATGATTCACACACATTTATATATTTACAATATATATAACAAAAGAAATAAGTTTTCTTTGGGGGTCACTCCCTTGTTAAGCATTCAAGGAAAACGGTAAATTGTCTGTTAAACGGAGAGTCGGGAGTTATTACGGCGACTCTTGTTCAGCTATTCCCTTGCTGTTGATGCTTCAGACTTCATATTCTATTAAGACTGAAAAGAAAAGACTGCATTTTCAAACTGAACAGTATCCTTGATAATTTACGCACTCAACTAACAAGTCCCAGTTAACAAGGTAAGCGGACTCACGAGAATGCAGGTGAGCACCGTGCTCTGTGACAGGTATTGGTGAAAAGGCACGCCTACTTTGTGTGATCACCGTCATCGCCTTTGTTTTACCCAGGCGTTCGTGTAAGACAAAAGGGAGATGCTTACAAAACGCTTCGAAACTTAAATAACCTTTATATATATAATATGATTACGTAAACAGGTTACGAAAATAAGTATTTCAAATGAGAATTAGACCAATCCATGGACAATACCCCACATTTAAGTTAAAATTAATAATTTTACTTTATATGATTGGACTAATTCATTCATTCAGAGGACAGCGGCTGAATATATCAGCTCCAACATTTTCATTACACTTTATGTACTCAATACTGTATTTATAACACTGGAGTGCGAGTGCCCAACGCATCAATCTGCCGTTAGTATTTTTCATATTTCTCAAAGAAACACCGATGAGGACATCAACGGGTCCGTCGACCACCATTCCCTCTGGTCCCTCTTCGACTGAAGGCCCATCAGGAATCGTAAGCCGACATAGGAGCGGACTTCCCGCACCGTTTGTCCTCCCACCCCTTCATATGGGATGAAGGGGTGCGCGGGTTCTGTCGAACATACCTGTGGTTGGAAGAAAAAGACATTGTAAAATCAGGGTTTTTTTCAAAAAAAGACATGTAGAAAATTACGATTTTCAAGTCAGAATATACAGAGATATTGTTTTTACTTACCGATTCGTCTCGTCCACAATGGTCTGAAACAACTCCTCTGGGAAAACACTGGTGAATACTTCTAATGGGGTCGACGAGATGAAATCTTCCTCTGAGTCGTCGTCCACACCCGACTCATCGGTATCGAACTCGGATCCCTCCCAATCCGAGTCGTCACCGTCAAATCGAGTGGAGATTTGAACTTCTGTAAAAAAAAATACAAAGGTAAACGTGAGTTCTCTGTGAAACTAGTCTTGGTATGCAGAAACAAAGTCAATGTTCCAACGACACGTTTTTTTTTACAAGTCAAAAAAAAGAAAACTTACCAGAGAGATCGCTAGTCCTAGCCAATTTCAGAGGAGGTGTATAATCCTCTTCGTCTGTGGAATACAGATACAGAAGAGGATCTGGGGCATTCCGCAAGCGTTGGAGTCCCGACGTCGATGGTTGGGGGTCATCAACGTCGCTGAACGAGAGGTCCCGAACAGCAGGGGAAATCCTTGGCTTGCGGCCGCGGCGTACAGAGAGTTGTCTTGACATTGTCAAAGTCAAATTCTTCCATCCAAGTGATTGCCTTCTTTCTTCTTCTTTGTTGGATTTCTTGGCTATCAACCAGCGGCATGTGGCCAAGGTTATTAAGCCAATGGATCCTATTCATTCTGTCAATCTAGATAAGGTCATAAAGTTTTGTCTCCCTTAGAAAAGGGGATTAATTTATGTACTATTTTTTCATTATCTGATATTTTTTGTTGCTGAAAAGTCTTTATTTTTAATTCTGAAATAGTTTTTTTATTTTTGCTGTCTTTGTTTGTGTATTTTGTGCATACTGTTATGAGATGATTTACTGTAAGGGTGGTGGTACACTGGAGGCACTGCGGGGGGAAATTTTTTCTCTATATAGGGAGTGAGGTGGGAAATTCGGATGGCTTTGGGACCCTGACCCCGAGCCAACACCACCTCCTCCCTTCTGTTTTTCCTGTGGGCTGTGTCCCACAGTTTCTATTTTTGGTTTTTATTTTGTTTTGGGAGTTGGAGGCTGGTCCACTCACTTTGCCACAGGAGATGTATTTTTGCTTTTATAAGAGACACAAACACCTGAGATCTGTACGGACTATGCTAAGGTCCAGATCACCATTGACCCGGGCTAATTTTATCAGCCTGCTCATTGCCATGGATCCCAAATAGTGGCCTGGTACCCATATTAGCTTGATTGATTTATTGGCACCATGTAGCTTACAAATGATATTACCCAGTAGTTCATTTTTTGGTGGTTTCTAATGATTTAAATGGCTTTAAGTAAACTTAATGAATCAGAAAAAAATACTATTCTATCGTGGGTCGTCGATAGTGAAAAGTCAATGGCTTTATCAATGGCAAAAAGTTCAGCAAAAAAAGATCGTGTATCTTCGGCGTCTGAACTTTATTTTCACATTCAGTCGACCATACACCCGCACCCACACCACTCATCTGTCTTGGAGCCGTCGGTATAAAATATAAAAAAAAAGGGATATGTTTAATAAGGATCTCTTTTAAACCTCTGGCGTACCTCACCTCCGGCGCCATGGCCTTGGCTGATGGAAGCCAGGCTTCCATGATGAAAAATTTGGGGGGTTTCCCATGGCGCTATATTTGACTGAACCAGGGTATCGATGATAGAGAGATCTATACCGACTTTCGCGACGAGGTCGTGGAGTCTCGTGGAAAAGGGGCCCTTTTAATGCCTCCATTGCCATTAGGGTGGCTCGGGTCTCGAGCCACCTTTGCGGCATAGCTCAGGGCAAACTGTCCGCGTCTGAGTCGGAGGGGAGGTACTCCTGACTCCACCTCAAGACCTCGATACAGTGCATTTCAGGGCTCCAAGACACAAAAACGCAACAGGCATTCTTCACAAGCATCCAATCCTTTCAAACTTGTTCTCGATGCCGAACCATACACGATTGACCCATAATCTACTTTAGACCTAATCAGGGCTTTATATACCATTAGCAAAGACTGTCCTATCAGCCCCCCATTTTGTTCCCAAAGAATGCACTTTAATAAATTAAGTGCTTTTTGACATTTTTTTCTTTAACTGCCCCAATGTGGTCTTTCCAATTGAGTTCTACTGCCCAAAAAGTAGCCCAAGAAGCTTTGCAGAATTTTGAATAGGTATTGGGTGGTTGTCTAGAGTTAGCCTGATGTTCGGCTTTCTCCTACGTGAAAAATTACCCCAATACTCTTTCGAAGGGGAAAACTTAAAACCCCACTGGAGGCCCCATTTATGAATCATATCCATGCCAATTGGATGCGATTTGCTGAGAATTCTGCATTATTGCTGGAATGCCATAATGCACAATCATCAGCTACAGTGAGTATTTTAAGATTCCCGAGGAGGAGCTGGTAAGATGTCATTGATCATACATAGAAATATGTTGGTGAAGACACTTCCTTGTGGGACCCCCGTTTGCCTGAACAAAATGTCCGAAAAAGTGACATTGCCCGAAAATAATTTGACAGCAAATGTTCTGTCAGAATGAATTTTGAATAAAACAAGGCAAGTTTCCACGTAATCCAAAGCATAAAGTTTCTGAGTGGGGCCATATCGCCCATGTCATGTCGTAGGCTTTTTCTATATCTAAAATACTGAAATCAAAAAATCTTTTTTGGCAATGGCCTCTTGAATATGACTGTCCAGCTTTACCAGCTGATCGAGAGTTTGGCGTCCCTTGCGGAAGCCGCACTGCTCGTCAACTAGTAAATTACTGGAATTTAAAAAATGCAATAGCCTACTGTTAACAATTCGTTCCATGACCTTGCATAAGCAACTTGTCAACGCAAGTAGGAGATGGCAAGTCTGGGATTACCCCCTCCTTTCAATATGGGAATGATGTGGGCAAAGTGCCATGATTTTTGGAAAGTGTGATTTTTTCCAAATTTCATTGTACACTTCTAGCAACTTAATCATGTCATCATGATTAAGATGTTTTCATCATCTCATATCGAATCTCATCGGGGCCTGGGGATGTTCTTCTACAGGCTTCTAGGGCTCGGACAAGGTCATTCATTGTTAGGTCTTTATTATAGTCAAAGTCATCTCCTGTGGCAAAGTGAATAGGTTGCAGCTCAGCGGCTTCCTTGGTGGTCAGGAAAGTGGGATGGTAGTTTGCCGAGCTGCTTGTGTAAGAGAACTGCCTGGCGAGTGCATTAGCAATGTCTCTAGGTGAATCGAAATTAGTGCCCTCGTGGATGATGTTCCTGATTTTAGATGATTTTTTCTTATTGATTTTATTGATAGTGGACCAAACCTCTGATATTTTGGTGTTGCTGTTTATTGCAGAGACAAAGCTCCGCCAGGAATCTCTTTTTGCTTGTCTTATTATTCTACGAGCCCTAGCTCTTGCTAGTTTGTAGTTGCAAAAGTTCTCATTTGTGATGTTATTTTTGAAAAGCCTGTAAGCCTTATTGTGTCGGCACAGCGCCTTGCGGCAATCTGGTGTCCACCATGGAACTCTATGCTTAATGCTATCTGTCGAAGTTTTAGGAATGGATAGCAATGCTGCTTCTATAATCGAATTCTGAATATTGTTAACTTTATCATCAATGGTTTCTCCAACAAGTTCGAGCTTGACGCTCCTTGTGAAGGCGACCCAGTCTGCTCGTTTTAACGTTAATTTAGCCGCTGAAGGCGTTTTTTCACTGTGTCGCATAAAATATTTAATCAAATAGGAAGATGAATCGCTTCCCAACGAGTCGTAAATGGTGTGCCACAGGCATTTGGGCTGCTATTGATGAAGAGACCAGTGATAAGTCATAAAGCTAAAATTACCGGTATTATCGTCCCCCGTGTCGGACTACCATCGTTCAGAAGGACCAGATCAAAATCTTAATCAACTTAACTACTTGTTCACCTCTACCATCCACCCGCAGGGAACCCCATAACGTATGATGAGCATTAAAATCAGCTAAAATTACTTTATTTTGTGGCAGACTATCCTGAAGAGCAAAAAGCTCATCATAAATTACCAATTGATCAGGAGGACAATAAACCGAACATGTAGTCAGATACGCATTATTGATTTTTACTTTGCATGCGACAAACTCCAAAGTAGAACCAATAGTCACTTCAGTGAAAGGGAGGCTTTGGTGGATGTACATGGCGACTCCGCCTCCACCCCTATCCTCTCGATCCTTCCGACACAGATGGTAGTTCCTCAGCGAAACGACCTCGTCAGAGACGAGGTTTGTTAAGTGCGTTTTCTTGTAGGACTATAATATCGGGAGCATAGGACAGGCTAATAATAGGTCTTTTTACTTTAGATCTAAGACTTAAACAGTTCCATTGTATAATGGTTAACGCGAAGATTACTTTTTTATGGGTTTTAGAAGTGCCTTGTCCGCAGGTTTTCCATTTTCTTTTTCTGGGAGGGGTTCTTCCTCCTCCCCCCTTTTGCTACCCAGGGCCTCCCATGGGTATTTTTGGAGACAGTAGTCCCCCCATGTCCTGCGTCTCGCTGCCAGGGGGGACCCCCCGGTGGAAGATGATCTGTTCCGAAAAACAGACCAAACACCAGGCGAAGTCCTAGCAGGAGTCGCCTGGACGAAAAGGTGCGATCCGATTGTGATTTGGTATCATCCTCCTTATGATGCTGCTGTTTTTTGCTGGGTCGATTCAGCAATTTGTTGAATTGTATTTTTCAATTCTTTAATTTGACTCATTAATTCCTTAACCGTTTCCTTTAACTCAGCAATTTCTTTATCCTTAGTTGCAAGTTCCTGATTGATGCTGTTTGCACTGGAAGTGTTTTGGTTGCTACTGATGTAGGAAGTATTGGGTTTTGCGGGTCAAACCTTCAACTTTCCTCTTGCCTCACGGTAACTAACATCATGTCCTCTCATGTATGCTAATATTTCAGTCTCCTTCTTCAAGCTGCTGCACTCGGCAGAGCCAGTTGATGGGGACCTCCACAGTTAGCACACTTGAGAGTTTTTCTCAGTACATACAGCAGTGTCATGATCTCCAGCACATTTACCGCAAGTAATTTACTAGTATCTTTAATCATTGCATCGTAATGAGGTGTGTCCAATTTTTCGGCATCTATTACAGCGCATAGTTTTTGAATGAAAGGTCGCACTTGGACACGTTTCATATCCAACTGTGACATACTCGGGAATTTTACTCGAAGCAAAAGTCAAAAAGCACAATCCGGTTTTTGTTCGTACATTCCCGTCTTTCTTGGTCATGCAGTTCACATCCACTACGCTTTGATCCTTCATATTTTCCAAAATTTCGCTCTTCTTTCCATTGTCCTAAAACCCCTGCTAAAGATTACTCCCTTGCAGGTATTGGGGCCAATGGGGATAGTTACGTTAACCTTCAAATCATAAATCTGCGCCCAGTTTAAGCAGGTCCTTAATCTGGGAGTTGAACTGCACTTTTACAAGGGGGCTACCATCTCGCAATTTCCGGACAAAATCAAATCGCCGTCCATTTTGACCATCAAGGACCTTCTTGATGATAAAGGGGGCTCACATTCAAAAGCGATTGATTTCCATTCACGCATTTGACAGTCCAATACCTTGCATTCTCTGGAGGGATTGAAAAAAAACGTCCCTTCTCGTTTTTTCAGCAGTAGGGGTTTCCGTTGTTTCAAGGTCGCATTGGTCCCTAGGAGAGTCATGAGTCGTCCTCCTCCTTGAGGAGGAGGAGGGGTAGCCGAGGAATCGCTCATAAAGGGTATCGGACCGAGTCCGACCCCTGGGGGCCCCTGCCCGTTGTCCTGAAGGGACCAGTTGCCCCTTAACCCATTGTTAATCAACCTAACAGCAATAGCTAAAAGGGAAAGTGTGGCAGTTTCCGTCCTCTACCCCCCAACGGAAGCCTGGTTTGCGTTCTCCCCGTACCACAGAGAGGATCGAGTTATGTGGAAGACCCCTCCTTACCGCCGAACTTGCCTAGTGGAAGGCGGTAAGTCCCGGGGCCCCCCCAAGGCGAATACGGGAGCCCACAAGGGTACTCCGGTAGGCTCAGGGAAGTCACATGAAAGAGGAAAAAATTTTAGAATGAAGGAAAAGTGCCCCAAAGGACACCCCAGACTGGGCCTCCCTACCCAGGGGTCAATGCCCGTAAGGGCTACCCTGGTGTAGAAGAGAGCTGCGGATCTGAGGTGGGGTGCTGACTACGGCTACTGTAGCCTCGTGTCACCTGCAAAAACAAAGCACTGAAGGTGCTGGCAAAGCACAAATGTTCTGTAATTACAGGATTTACTTTACTTTTATTTACGTTAAATGAACTCAGGAACAACAATGTCAAGCGAGACGAGAGGCCCCGGGCTCCAGGGTAGCTCTTGTGGCACAAGACTTTGTATTTGTTGTTACTTCGTTAACAAGGTGTTCGCTCATCAAAATTTGAAACACGAGTGATTACCTTTTTTTCTTCTTCTTTCTTTTTGGATTTTTTTGGCTATCAACCAGCGGCATGTGGCCAAGGTTATTAAGCCCAAAGGATCCTATTTAATTTTTATCAATCTATATAAGGTCATAAAGTTTTGTCTCCCTTAAAAAAGTTATTACTTTGCTGATGATTTTTTCATCATCTGATAATAAGTTTAAAAGTGTAAAATTTATATTTTTTATTTGGAAATAATTTTTTAAAGGTAGTCTGTGATCTTGGTGTATTGGACATGTTGTTAATAGATGGTTTATTGTTAAGATGGTGGTGCATTGCGGGCACTGTGGAGGAAAATTTCGTTCAATATAGGGATGAGGTGGGTGATTTTATATAGGAAAGGGTCAACACCACCTCCTCCCTTCTATCTTTTCTGTGGGATGTATTCCACATTTCTATTTTTTGTTTTGTCTTGTTTGTGAGTTGGAGGCTGGTCCACTCACTTTGCCACAGATGTATTTTTGCTTTTATAAGGGACACAAAACACCTGAGATCTGTACGAACTATGTTAGTGTCCAGATCGCCAGTTGACCCGGCTAGTTTGTCAGCCTGCTCATTGCCATGGATACCAGAGTGGCCTGGTACCCATATTAGCTTGATTGATTTATTGGCACCATGTAGCTTACAAATGATATTAAACCCCGTAGTTTTATTTTTGGTGGTTTCTAATGATTTTAATGGCTTTAAGTGAACTTAATGAATCAGAAAAAATTACTATTCTATCGTGGGTCGTCGCATAGTGCAAATCAAATGGCTTTATCAATGGCAAAAAGTTCAGCAAGAAAGATCGATGTATGAGTCGGCAGTCTGAACTTTAGTTCACATTCAGTCGACCATACACCCGCACCCACACACTCATCTGTCTTGGAGCCGTCGGTATATATATGAAAAAAAGGGAGATGTTTAATAAGGATCTCTCTGAACCTCTGGCGTACCTCCACCTCCGGCGCCATGGCCTTGGCTGATGGAAGCCAGGCTTCCATGATAGAAATATTGGGGGTTTCCCATGGCGCTATATTTGACTGAACCAGGGTATCGATGATAGAGAGATCTATACCGACTTTCGCGACGAGGTCGTGGAGTCTCGTGGCAAAGGGCCTAATGCCTCCATTGCCATTAGGGTGGCTCGGGTCTCGAGCCACCTTTGCGGCATAGCTCAAGGCTAACTGGCCGCGTCTGAGTCGGAGGGGAGGTACTCCTGACTCCGCCTCAAGACGCTCGATCCGAGTGCACTTCAGGGCTCCAAGACACACACGCAAACAGGCATTCTGCACAGCATCCAAACCTTTCAAACTTGTTCTCGATACCGAACAATACACGATAGACCCATAATCTACTTTAGACCTAATTAGGGCTTTATATACCATTAGCAAAGACTGTCTATCAGCTCCCCATTTGTTACCAGAAATGCACTTTAATAAATTAAGTGCTTTTTGACATTTATTCTTTAACTGACCAATGTGGTCTTTCCAATTGAGTCTACTATCAAAAAGTAGCCCAAGAAACTTTGCAGAATTTTGAATAGGTATTGGGTGGTTGTCAAGAGTTAGCCTGATGTTCGGCTTTCCTCTTACGTGAAAAAATTACCCCAATACTCTTTCGAATGGAAAACTTAAAACCCCACTGGGCCCCAGTTATGAATCATATCCAGTGCCAATTGGATGCGAAATTTTCTGAGAATTCTGCATTATTTGCTGGAATGCCATAATGCACAATCATCAGCGTACAGTGAGTATTTAAGATTCCGAGGAGGAGCTGGTAAGATGTCATTAATCATACATAGAAATAATGTTGGTGCAAGACACTTTTCCCTTTTGGGACCCCCCTTTGCCTGGACAAAATGTCCGAAAAGTGACATTGTCGGAAAATAATTTGACAGCAAATGTTCTGTCAGAAATGAAATTTTGAATAAAACAAGGCAAGTTTCCACATAATCCAAAAGCAAAAAAGTTTTTTTGAGTAGGCCATATCGCCATGTCATGTCGTAGGCTTTTTCTATATCTAAAATACTGAAAAAAAAAAAATCTTTTTTGGCAATGGCCTCTTGAATATGACTGTCCAGCTTTACTAGCTGATCGAGAGTTTGGCGTCCCTTGCGGAAGCCGCACTGCTCGTCAACCAGTAAATTACTGGAATTTAAAAAATGTAATAGCCTACTGTTAACAATTCGTTCCATGACCTTGCATAAGCAACTTGTCAACGCAATTGGGCGGTAGGAGATGGCAAGTCTGGGATTACCCCCTCCTTTCAATATGGGAATGATGTGGGCAAAGTGCCATGAGTTTGGAAAAGTGTGGCTTTTCCAAATTTCATTGTACCTTCTAGCAACTTAATCATGTCATCATGATTAAATGCTTCATCATCTCATATCGAAACTCATCGGGGCCTGGGGATGTTTTCCCCTACAGGCTTCTAGGGCTCGGACAAGCTCATCCATTGTAAGATCTTTATTGTAATCAAAGTCATCTCCTGTGGCAAAGTGAATTGGTTGCAGCTCAGCCTCTTCCTTGGTGGTTCAGGAAGGTGGGATGGTAATTAGCTGAGCTGCTTGTATGAGAGAACTGCCTGGCGAGTGCATTAGCAATGTCTCTAGGTGAATCGAAATTAGTGCCCTCGTGGATGATGTTCCTGATTTTAGAAGATGATTTTTTCTTATTGATTTTATTGATAGTGGACCAAACCTCTGATATTTTGGTGTTGCTGTTTATTGTAGAGACAAAGCTCCGCCAGGAGTCTCTTTTTGCTTGTCCCTTTTTACTCTCGAGCCCTAGCTCTTGCTAGTTTGTAATTGCAAAAGTTCTCATTTGTGATATTATTTTTGAAAAGCCTGTAGGCCTTATTGCATCGGCATAGCGCCCTGCGGCAATCTGGTGTCCACCATGGAACTCTATGCTTAACGCTATCTGTCGAAGTTTTAGTAATGGATAGCAATGCTGCTTCTATAATCGAATTCTGAATATTGTTTACTTTATCATCAATGGTTTCTCCAACAAGTTCGAGCTTGACGCTCCTTGTGAAGGCGACCCAGTCTGCTCTTTTTACGTTAAATTTAGGCGCTGAAGACGTTTCTCACTGTGTCACAATGAATATTTATTCAAAATAGGGAAAATATCGCTTCCCAACGAGTCGTCAATGGTGGGGCCACAGGCACTTAGCTGCTATTGGGTGAAGAGACCAGTGATAGGTTCAATAAAGCTCAAATTACCGGTATTATCGTCCACCCGCGTCGGACTAAACCCTCATTCAGAAGGACTAAATCAGACTCATTAATCAACTTAACTACTTGCTCACCTCTACCATCCACCCGCAGGGAACCCCATAACGTATGATGAGCATTAAAATCAGCTAAAATTACTTTATTTTGTGGGCAGACGTTCCTGAAGAGCAAGAGCTCTCATAGGCTATCACTGCATCAGGGGAAAAATAAAGTGAAAATATAGCCAGATACGTGCCATTAATTTTTTACTTTGCATGCGACCCAAAATCCAAAGTAGAATCAATAGTCCTTCTGTAAAGGGAGGCTTTGGTGGATGTACATGGCGACTTTCCCCCTCCACACCTACCCTCACGATCCTTCTGACATAAATGGTAGTTCCTCAGCAAACGACCTCGTCAGAGACAAAGGGGTGTTAAATGCGTTTCTTGGAGAACTATAATATCGGGGGCATCGGACGAAGCTAATAATTTAAGGTCATTTACTTTAGATCTAAAACTTCGACAGTTCCATTGTATAATGGTCGACGCGAAGATTACGTTTTTATGGGGTTTGGAAGTGCCTTGTCCCCCAATTTTTTTCTTCTTTTTTTGGAGGGAGACGCCTCCTCTCCCTCGCTTCCCCGGGGGCCTCTCTCGGGGATGGTTTGGAGACAGAAGCCTCCATGTCCGCACCTCCTGGCGAGGGAGACGACTGACAGATTGCGATCTGCTTCTCTCACGAGAAGCCGATCGCGAGCCAGACGAAGTCCTCCAGGAGTAGCCCGGACGGGAAGATGCGCTCCGGACTGTGGGTTCAGTAAACATCCTCCTTATGATGTTTAGACTGGGTTGATGCAGTCATTTGATCACCCAATTTGGTCAAATGATAACTAAAATTTAATTCTTTAACCGTTTGTTTTAAATTCAGCAATTTCCTTATCCTTGGCTGCAAGTTGTTGACTGACATTTCTTGCACTAGGGGTGATGTTAGTTTACTGCTTCACATAGGAAGTATCGGGTTTGTGTGTCAAAATTTCCACTTTCCTCTTAGCTTCATATAACTAACTTCATGCTTTCTCATATATGCTAATGTCTCAGTCTCCTTCTTCAGGACGCTGCATTCAGCAGATCCTGACTGAAAGGGGACCTCCCAGTTAGCACATTTGGGAAATCTGGCTAGTACATGTGATGGTGTCATGGGCTTCAGCACATTTCCGGCAAACAAATTTACTCGAGTCTTTATCAATACATCTTAATGAGGTGTGTCCGAATTTTTGGCATCTATTACAATGCATTGGCTTTTGGACACGTTCATAACCCACGTTGACATACTCTGGAATTTTATTCAAAGCAAAGGTCAAAAAACTTCTTGGTCATACAATGAACGTCCACTACGTCTTGGTCCTTCATGCTCTCAAGAATTTCACTTTCTTCCATCGTCCTCAAATCCCTGTGAAAGATTACTCCCTTACAGGTATTTGGCCCAGTAGGAATAGTTACTTTAACTCGAAGATCATGAATTGCGTCAGCTTTAAATAAATCCTTAATTTGGGGGGTTGTATTGTACTTTAACAAGGAGGCTTCCATCTCGCAATTTTTTAACAAAATCAAAATCGCCGTCCACTTGACCATCAAGGACCTTTTTGATGATGAAGGGGTTCACGTTCAAAAGCGATTGATTTTCATTCACGCATTTTACATTCACGAACCTCGCATTCTCTGTGGGGATTTTGAGAAGTGGTCTTCTTGTTTTGTCGTTAGTGGGGGTTCCGTTGTTCAAAGTCAGATTGGTCTGAGAGTGGTCATGAGTCGCCCCTCCTCCTTGAGGATGAGAAGGGTAGCCGGGGTACATCCCTACTGGACATCGGAAACCCGGTCCGACCCCTTGGTTTCAAATTTTTGTCCCCGAAGGGATCAAAGGCTCTTAACTTTTGGTAAACATCCTAAAAGCAATAGCTAAGAGAGTAAATCAGTTTTTCGTCCTCTACCCCCCAGTGGAAGCTTGGTTGCGTTCTCCAGTACCACAGCGAGGGATTGAGTTTATGTGTGGGACACTTCCCTACCGCCGAACTTGCCTAGGCGAAGGACGGTAAGTAGAGCTCACCCCCAAGCGAATACGGGAGTTCACGAGGAACTCCGGTAGGCTCGGAAAGTCACATTAAGATGAAGATATAGAAAAAGAAAAAGTGCGCCCAAAGGACGCCCCCAGACTACTGGGCCTCCCTACCCAGGGGTCAAAGCCCAAAGGGCTACCCTGGTATAGAGAGAGCTGCGGGTTTTGAGGTGGGGTGCTGACTACGCCTACTGTAGCCTCGTGTCACCTGCAAAACAAGAGCACTGAAGGTGCTGGCAGAGCACAATAAATTATCTGTAATTTACAGGATTTTACTTTACTTGAGTTACTTTAAGAAAACTCAGAAACAATAATGCCTAGCGAGACGAGAGGCCCCGGGCTCCAGGGTAGCTCTTGTGGCACAAGACTTATTGTTTATTGCTGCTGTGTTATGGATAAGGTGTTTACTCATCAGAGTTTCGACCACGAGTGATAACCTTCCCCTCTGGGTCGCCTTTTATTGCGATTTTTCAGAGGCATTAGCCAATCAGATTCGCCATGTCGGGTCACGTGATAAAGTCACGTGAGGTAATTCGGAGAACGTGGTAAACTATGGCTGAACTACTCTACTGGCAATCATTGTCCCCCAAAAGATCTAGAAAATCACGTAAAACCGCCATCAGAAACGTACACACGTTTCACACTCGCTCATGCATAAACTTACACACGCACATGCAGAAACGTACACACCTACACACACGCACATGCTCTCTCTCTCTCTCACACACACACCACACACACACACACACACACACACACACACACACACACACACACACAACACACACACACACACAAACAACAACACACAAGTGTCCCAGAATGGCAGCGTCTAACAAAATGTTAATCAACACCAAGAAGTGCACATAACTAATATTTTAAATCAACATATTATCCCACTGAGATGTGCTATACAAAATTGGTACGAATATTTAGCCACGCCTCAGAGGGTGAATCTGTTAGGAGCATTGATCAGTGATTACCTAAATGGATTTCGCAAAAGAAAAAAAAGAAAGAAAAAGAGAAAGAAAAGAAAGAAAAGGAAAGAAAGAAGAAGAGAAGAAAAAAAAAAAAAAAAAAAAAGAAAAAAAAAAATATAATATATATATATATATATATAATTTTATATATTATATATATATATATATATATATATGTTTGTGTGTGTGTGTGTGTGTGTGTGTGTGTGTGGTTAGGTTCTTTTAATGTTTGCCACTTTCTTTTTTCGCTTTTCTTGATCCTCATCACTTTCTTTTGCTTATTAAAGGTGAGTAAGTAAACAATGACTTCACAACACACATTTCTATATTACAATATATATAACAAAAGGAAATAAGTTTCTTTGGGGGTCACTCCCTTGTTAAGCATTCAAGGAAAACGGTTAAAATTGTCTGTTAACGGAGAGTCGGAGTTATTAACGGCGACTCTTGTTCAGCTATTCTCCCTTGCTGTTGATGCTTCAGTACTTCATATTCTATTAGACTGAAAAGAAAGACTGATTTGCAACTGAAAAGTATCCTTGATATTTACGCACTCAACTGCCAGTCCCAGTTAACAGGTAAGCGTACTCACGAGAATGCAGTGAGGCACGTGCCTCTGTGACAGGTATTGGTGAACAGGCCGCCTACTTTGTGTGATCAACCGTCATACGCCTTTGTTTTACCCAGGCGTTCGTGTAAGACAAAAGGGAGATGCTTACAAAACGCCTTCGAAACTTAAATTAACCTTTATATATATATAATTTATTAACGTAAACAGGTTACGAATTAAGTATTGTCAAATGAAATTAGACCCAATCCATGGACAATCCCCACATTTAAGTTAAAATTAATAATTTTACTTTATAATGATTGGACAAATCTTCATTCAGAGGACAGCGCTGAATTATCAGCTCCAAACATTTTCATTACACTTATGTACTAGATACTGTATTTAATAACACATGGAGTGCGAGTGCGCCAACGCATCATCTGCCGTTAGTATTTTTTCATATTTCTCAAGAACACCGATGAGGACAGCAACGGTCCGTCTACCACCATTCCCTCTGGTCCCTCTTCGACTGAAAGGCCCATCAGAATCGTAACCGACATAGGAGCGGACTTCCCGCACCGTTGTGTCCTCCCACCCCTTCATATGGATGAAGGGTGGCTCGGGTTCTGTCGAACATACCTTTGGTTGGAATAAAAAGACATTGTAAAATCAGGTTTTTTTTTCAAAAAAAGACATGTAGAAAATTACGATTTTCAAGTCAAATATACAGAGAATATGTTTTTACTTACCGATCGTCCTCGGCCACACTGGTCTGAAAATCACCCTCCTCTGGACAACACTGGTGACTACTTCTAATGGGGGTCGACGAGAATAGAATATTCCTCTGATTCGTCGTCCACACAACCCGACTCATCGGTATCGGGGGAACTCGGATTCCCTTCCCATCGAGTCGTCACGCAAATCGAGTGGAGATTTGAACTTCCTTTAAAAAAAAATACAAATGTAACGTGAGTTCTCGTGAAACTAGTCCTTTGGTATGCAGAAACAAAGTCAATGTTCCAACGACCACGTTTTTTTTGAACAAGTCACAAAAAAGAAAACTTAACCAGAGAGATCGCTAATCCTAGCCATTTCAGAGGAGGTGTATAATCCTCTCGTCTGTGTAATACAGATACGAAGAGATCTGGGCGATTCCGCAAGCGTTGGAGTCCCCGACTTCGATGGTTGGGGGTCATCAACGGTTTCGCTGACGAGAGGTCCCGAACAGCATGGGAAAATCCTTGGCTTGCGGCCGCGGCGTAATAGAGTTTTTCTTGACATTGTCAAAGTCAATTCTTCCATCCAAGTGATTGCCTTCTTTCTTTCTTCTTTGTTGGATTTCTTGGCTATTCAACCAGCGCTTGTGGCCAAGGTTATTAAGCAATGGATGCCTATTCTTCTGTCAGATCTAGATAAGGTCATAAGTTTTGTCTCCCCTTAGAAAAGTGATTAATTTCTGTACTATTTTTTCATTATCTGATATGTTTGTTGCTGTAAAGTCTTTATTTTTTAATTCTGAATAGTTTTTTTAGTTCGTCTATTGTTTGTGTATTTTGTGCATACTGTTATGAGATGATTTACTGAAGGGTGGTGGTACACTGGAGGCCTGCGGGGGGAAAAGTTTTTCTCTATAGGGGAGTGAGGTGGGTAAATTCGGATGGCATTGGGACCCTTAGCCGAGCCAACACCACCTCCTCCCTTCTGTCTTTCCTGTGGGCTGTGTCCCACATTTCTATTTTTGGTTTATTTTGTTTGGGAAGTTGGAGGCTGTCCACTCCTTTGCCACAGGAGATGTATTATTTGCTTTTATACGAATACAAACAAACACTGAGATCGTGTACGGACTATGCTAGGTCCAGATCACCAGTTGACCCGGCTAATTTATTACAGCCTGCTCATTGCCATGATACCATTAGTGTCCTGGTACCCAATATTAGCTTATTGTTTATTGGCACCATGTTAGCTTACAACTGATATTACCAGTAGTTCAGTTTTGGTGGTTTCTAATGATTTAATGGCTTTAAGTGAACTTAATAATCAGAAAAAAATAACTATTCTATCGTGGGTCGTCGATAGTGGCAAAGTCAATGGCTTTATCAATGGCAAAAAGTTCAGCAGAAGATCGATGTATGCTTCGGCAGTCTGAACTTTAGTTCACATTCAGTCGCCATACACCCGCACACCACACACATCATCTGCTATGAGCCGTCGGTATATATATGAAAAAAGGGATATGTTTTAATAGATCTCTCTGAACCTCTGGCGTACTCAAACCTCCGGCGCCATGGGCCTTGGCTGATTGAAGCCAGGCTTCCATGATAGAAAAATTGGGGGTTTCCTGGCGCCTATAATTTGACTGAACCAGTGTATCGATGATAGAGAGATCTATAACTATACCGACTTTTCTCGACGAGGTCTTGGAGTCTCGTGGCAAAGGGCCTAATGCCTCCATTGCATTGGGTGGCTCGGGTCTCGGCCACCTTGCGGCATAGCTCAGTGCTAACTGTCCTGTCTGAGTCGGAGGGGAGTACTCTCCTGACTCCATCCAACCTCAAGACTCTCGATACGAGTGCATTTTCAGGGCTCCCAAGACACACACGCAAACAGTCATCTTCAACAGCATCCATTCCTTCAAACTTGTTCTCGGATGCCCGAACCATACACGATTGACGCCCTAATCTACTTTAGCGCTACTCAGGGGCTTTTATTACCATTAGCAAGACTGTCTATCACTCCCCAATTTGTTACCAGAAATGCATCTTTAATAATTAATTGCTTTTGACATTTATTCTGTGTAACCTGACCAATGTGGTCTTCCCAATTGGTCTACGGTTCAAAAGTAGCCCAGAGCTTTGCAGAATTGTGAATAGGTATTGGGTGGTTTGCTAGATTAGCCTGATGTTCGGCTTTCTCCTACGTGAAAAATGAACACCATACTCTTTCGAATGGAAAACTTAAAAACCCCACGGAGGCCCCAGTTATGATCTATCCAGTGCCAATTGGATCGATTTGCTGAGAATTCTGCATTATTGCTGGAATGCATAATGCACATCCATCAGCGTACAGTGAGTATTTAGAGATTCCGAGGAGGAGCTGTAAGATGTCATTGATCATCATAGCAATAAATTGTTGGTGACAAGACACTTCCTGGGGGACCCCCGTTTTGCCTGACGAAAATGGTTCCGAAAAAGTGACATTGTCGAAAAATAATTTGACAGCCAAATGTTCTGTCAGAAAATGGAAATTTTGAATAAACAAGGCAGTTTCCACGTCTCCAAAGCATAAAGTTTTCTGCTAGTCATATCGCCATGTCATGTCTAAGCTTTTTCTATATCTAAAAATACTGAAATCAAAAATCTTTTTTGGCAATGGCCTCTTGAATATGACTGGCCAGCTTGTAGCCAGCTGATCGGAGTTTGGCGTCCCTTGCCGAAGCCGCACTGCTCGTCACTAGTAAATTACTGGAATTTAAAAAATGCAATAGCCTACTGTTAACAATTCGTTCATGACCTTGAATAAACAACTTTCAACAGCAAGTATGAGAGGGCAAGTCTGGGATTACCCCCTCCTTTCATATGGAATGATGTGGGGCAAAGTGCCATGATTTGGAAAAGTTGTGACTTTTTCAATATTCAACTTGTAACTTCTAGCAACTTAATCATGTCCTCATGATTAACATGCTTCAATCATCATCATATCGAATTCTCATCGGGGCCTGGGGAGGTTCTTCTACAGCTTCTAAGGGCTCGGACAAGGTCATTCATGTAGGTCTTTTATTATATTCAAAGTCCTCTCCTGTGGCAAAAGTGAATAGGTTTGCAGCTTCAGCGGCTTCCTGGTGGTCAGGAAAGTGGGATGGTAGTTTGCCGAGCTGCTTGTGTAAGAGAACTGCCGTGGCGAGTGCATTAGCAATGGCTCCTAGGTAAATCAAATTAGGTGCCCTCGTGGATGATGTTTCCTATTTTAGATGATTTTTTTCTTATTGATTTTATTGATAGTGACCAAACTCTGATATTGTGTGTTGCTGTTTATTGCAAAGACAAAGGCTCCGCCAGGAATCTCTTTTTGGCTTGTCCTATTATTATCTACGAGCCCTAGCTCTCTTGCTAGTTTTGAGTTGCAAGGTTCTCATTTGTTATGTTATTTTTGAAAAGCCTGTAAGCCTTATTGTGTCGGCACGCGCTTGGCGGCATCTGTGTCCACCATGGAACCTCTAGCTTAATGCTATCTGTCGAGTTTTAGGAATGGGATAGCAATGCGCCTTCTATATTCGAATTCTGAATATTTTAACACTTTTTCATCAATGGTTTCTCCAACGAAGTTCGAGCTTGACGCTCTTTGTGAAGGCGACCCAGTCTGCTCGTTTTACTTAAATTTAGCCGCTGAAGCGTTCTCACTGTGTCGCATGAATAGTTAATCCAAAATAGGAAGATGATCGCTTCCCAACGAGTCGTCAATGGTGTGCCACAGGCAACTTGGCTGCTATTGATGAAGAGACAGTGATAATCCATAAAGCTTCAAATTACCGTTTATCGTCTCCGCCGCGTCGGAATACCATCGTTTCAGAAGGACCAATCAGAATCATTATCACTTAACTACTTGTTCACCCTCTAACATCCACCCGCAGGACCCCCATAACCGTTGATGAGCATTAAAATCAGCTAAAAATTACTTTATTTGTGCAGACTATCCCTGAATAGCAAAAAGCTCATCATAAATTACCAATTGATCAGGAGGACAATTAAACCGAACATGTCGTCCGATACGACATTATTGATTTTTACTTTGCTGCGACAAACTCCAAAGTAGAACCAATAGTCAAATTCAGTGAAAGGGAGCTTTGGTGGATGTACATGGCGAACCTCCGCCCCACCCCTATCCTCTCGATCTTCCGACACAGATGGTGTTCCCAGCGAAACGCCCGTCAGAGACGAGGTTTGTTAAGTGACGTTCTTGTAGGACTATAATTCGGGAGCATAGGACGAGGCTAATAATATGAGTCATTTACTTTAGATCGAAAACTTCAACAGTTCCATTGTTATAATGGTTACAGCGAAGATTCCGTTTTATGGGTTTTAGAAGTGCCTTGTCCGCAGGTTTTCATTTTTCTTTTCTGGGAGGGAGGTCTTCCTCCTCTTCCCTTGCTAACCCATGGCCTCCCCTGGGTATTTTTGAGACAGTAGTCTCCATGTCCTGCGTCTCGCTGCCAGGGAACGCCCGGTGTAAGATGATCTGTTCCGAGACACGACCAAACACTACCAGGCGAAGTCCTACAGGAGTCGCCTGGACGAGAAGGTGCGATCCAGATTGTGATTTGGTATCATCCTCCATTATGTGCTGGCTGCTTTTGCTGGGTCGATTCAGCAATTTTGTTGAATTGTATTTTTCAATTCTTTAATTTGACTCATTAATTTCCTTAACCGTTTTCCTTTACCTCATGGCAATTTCGTTATCCTTAGTTGGCAAGTTCCTGATTGATGCTGTTTGCACTGGAAGTGTTGTTGGGTTGCTACTAAGTGTAGGAAGTAATTGGGTTTTGCTGTCAAACCTTCAACTTTCCTCTTGGCCTCACGGTAACTACATCATGCTCCTCATCATGTATGCTAATATTTCATTCTCCTTCTTCAGCTGCTGCACGCGGCGAGCCAGATTGATGGGGACCTCCACAGGTTGCACACTTGAGCAGTTTTTCCCTCAGTACTCGCAGTGTCATGATCTTCCAGCACATTTACCGCAAGTAAATTTACTAGTATCTTTAATCATTGCCGTCGTAATGATGTGTGGTCAAATTTTTGGCATCTATTACAGCGATAGTTTTTGAATGTAAGGTCGCACTGACACCCGTTTTCATATCCAAACTGTGACATACTCAGGAATTTTACTCGAAGCAAAAGTCAACAAGCACAATCCGGTTTTTGTTCGTACCTTCCCGTCTTTCTTGGTCATGCAGTTTCACATCCACTACGCTTTGATCCTTCATATTTTCCAGAATTTCGCTCTCAAGTTCCATTGTCACTCAATCCTGCTAAAGATTACTCCCTTGCAGGTATTGGGGCCAATGGGGATAGTTCCGTTAACTTCAAATCATGATCTGCGTAGTTTAAAGCAGGTCCTTAATCTGGGAGTTGAACTTTGGCACTTTTACAAGGCGGCTACCGTCTCGCTTTTCGACCAATCAAAATTCGCCGTCCCACTTGCCCATCAAGGAACCTTCTGATGATGAAGGGGCGCACATTTCAAAAAGCGATTGATTTCCATTCACGCATTTGACAGTCAAATACCTTCGCATTCTCTGGAGGGATTGGAAAAAAAACGTCGTTCTCGTTTAGTCCAGCATATGGGTTCCGTTGTTCAGGTCGCATTGGTCGGTAGAGAGTCATGAGTCGTCCTCCCTCCTTGAGGAGGAGGAGGGGTAGCCGAGGAATCGCTCATAATGGTATCGGACCGAGTCCCGACCCCTGGGCCCGTGCCCGTTTGTCCTGAAGGGACCAGTTGCCCTTAACTATTGTTAATCAACTAACAGCAATAGCAAGATAAAGTGTGGCATTTCGTCCTCTACCCCCCAACGGAAGCCTTGTTGCGTTTTCTCCATTACCACAGAGAGGAATCGAGTTATGTGGAAGAACCCCTCTTACCGCCGACTTGCCTAGTGGAAGGACGGTACGTCGGTGCCCACCCCAAAGGCGAATACGGGAGCCCACAAGGGTACCCGGTAGGCTCAGGGAGTCACATGAAAGGAAAAATTTTTAGATTAAGAAAATGCCCCAAAGGACTCCCCAACTGGGCCTCCCTACCCCGGGGTCAAATGCCCGTAAGGGCTACCCTGGTGTAGAAGAGAGCTGCGGATCTGAGGTGGGGTGCTGACTAAGGCTACTGTAAGCTCTCGTGTCACTGCAAAAACAAAGCACTGAGGTGCGGGCAAAGCAAAATGTTCTGTATATTACAGGATTTACTTTACTTTTAATTTACGTTAAATGAACTCGGACAACAATGTCAAGCGAGACGGAGGCCCCGGGCCTCCAGGGTAGCTCTTGTGGCACAGAAGACTTTGTATTTGTTGTTACTTCGTTAACAAGGTGTTCGCTCATCAAAATTTGAAACACGAGTGATTACCTTCTTTCTTCTTCTTTCTTTGTTGGATTTCTTGGCTATCAACCAGCGGCATGTGGCCAAGGTTATTAAGCCAATGGATCCTATTTATTCTATCAATCTATATAAGGTCATAAAGTTTTGTCTCCCTTTAAAAAGTTATTACTTTGGCTGATGAGTTTTTTCATCATCTGATAATAATTTAAAGTGTAAAATTTATATTTTTTTATTTGGAATATTTTTTAAATGTAGTCCTGTGATCTTGGTGTATGACATGTTGTTAATAGATGGTTTATGTTAAGAATGGTGGTGCATTGCGGCACTGTGGAGGAAAATTTCGTTCAATATAGGGAGTGAGGTGGGTGATTTTGGTGGCATTGACCCTGAGACGGGTCAACACCACCTCCTCCCTTCTATCTTTTCTGTGGGATGTATTCCACATTTCTATTTTTTGTTGTGTCTTGTTTGTGAGTTTGGAGGCTGGTCCACTCACTTTGCCACAGAATTATTATTTGCTTTTATACGGGAACACAAAACACCTGAGATTCTGTACGAACTATGTTAGTGTCCATATCGCCAGTTGCCCCGCTAGTTGTCAGCCTGCTCATGGCCAATGATACCAGAGTGGCCCTGGTACCCATATTTAGCTTGATTGATTATTGCACCATTATCTTACAAATGATATTACCCAGTAGTTCATTTTTGGTGTGTTTCTAATGATTTAATGCTTTAATGAACTTATGAATCAGAGAAATTACTATTCTATCGTGGGTCGTCGATAGTGCAATCAATGGCTTTATCAATGCAAAAAGTTCAGCAAGAAAGATCGATGTATAAGGCGGCGTCCTGAACTTTTAGTTTCACATTCATCGACCATACACCCGCAACCCACACACTCCATCTGTCCTTGGGGACCGTCGGTATATACTGAAAAAAAAGGGAGATGTTGTTAATAAGGATCTCTCTTAACCTCTGGCTTACTCCACTCCGGCGCCATGGCGCTTGGCTCATGGAAGCCAGGCTTCCCATGATATAATAGTGGGGGTTTCCCCATGGCGCTATAGTTGACTGAACCACGGTATCGATGATAGGAGATCTATCCGACTTTTCGCGACGATTGTCCGTGGAGTCTCGTGGCAAAGGGCCTAATGCCTCAATTGCCATTTAGGTGTGGCTCGGGTCCGAGCCACCTTTGCGGCATAAAAAAGCTCAAGGCTACTGGCCGCGTCTGAGTCGGAGGGGAGGTACTCCTGACTCCCGCCTCAAGACGCCTCGATCCGAGTGCACTTCCGGCTCCAAAGAACAACACAAGCAGCAAACAGGCATTCCTGCACGCTCCAAACCTTTCCAAACTTGTTCTCGATACCGAACAATACCATAGACCCATAATCTACTTTAGACCTAATTAGGCTTTATATACCATTAGCAAAGACTGTCTATCAGCTCCCATGTGTTACCAGACAATGACTTTACTAAATTAGTGCTTTTTGACATTTATTCTTTAACTGACCAATGTGGTCTTTCCATTGAGTCTACTATCAAAAAGTTAGCCCAAGAACTTTGCAGAAATTTTCGAATAGGGTATTGGGTGGTTTGTCAAAGTTAGCCTGATGTTCGGCTTTCCTCTTACGGTGAAAAAATTACCCAATACTCTTTCGAATGGAAAACTTAAAACCCACTGGAGGCCCCAGTTAGGAAATCCATATCCAGTGCCATTGATGGCGATTTGCTACATTCTCATATTGCTGGAATGCCTAAATGCACAATCATCAGCGTACAGTGAGTATTTAGATGCCGAGGAGGAGCTGGTAAGATGTCATTATCAACATAAAATAATGTTGGGTGACAGACACTTCCTTGTGGGCCCCGTTTTGCCTGACAAAAATGGCCGAACAAAAAGTGACATTGTTGTCGGAAACTAATTTGACAGCAAATGTGCTGTCGTAAATGAAATTTTGAATAAACAGGCAAATTTTCCACATCATCCAAAAGCATAAAGTTTTTCTGATAGCCATATCGCCATGTCATGTCCGTAGGCTTTTTCTATATCTAAAAACTCTGAAATAAAAATCTTTTTTGGTGGCATGGCCTCTTGAATATTACTGGCCAGCTTTTAACTAGCTGATCGAGATTTTGGCGTCCCTTGCTTGAAGCCGCACCTGAATGCTCTTCCACCAGTTAAAACAAAAAAAAAAATTACTGGACTTTTAAAAATGTAATAGCCTACTGTTAACAATTCGTTCTCATGACATTGCATAAGGCAACTTGTCAACCCATTGGGATTGGGCGGTAGGAGATGGCGAAGTCTGGGATGACCCCTCCTTGTCAATATGGGAAATGATTGTGGGCAAGTGCCATGAGTTTGGAAAGTGTGCTTTTCAAATTTTCATTGTACACTTCTTCTGTCTTAGCAACTTAATCATGTCAATCATGATTAAGTGCTTTCATCATCTCATATCGAATCTCTCGGGGCCTGGGGATGTGTCCTCTACACTTCTAGGCTCGGACAAGCTCATCCATTGTAAGATCTTTATTGTAATCAAAGTCATCTCCTGTTGGGCAAAGTGAATTGTTGCAGCTCAGCCTCTTCCTTGTGGTCAGAAGGTGGGAAAATGGTAATTAGCTGATCTGCTTGTATGAAAGAACTGGCCCGGGCGAGTGCATTAGCAATGTCTCTAGGTGAATCGAAATTAGTGCCCTCGTGGAATGGATGTTTCCTGAATTTTGAAGATGATTTTTCTTATTGTTTTATTGATAGTGGACCAAACCTCTGAAATATTTTGGTGTTTGCGTTTATTGTAGATACAAAGCTCCGCCAGAGTCTCTTTTTTGCTTTCTTATTACTCATACGGGCCCTAGCTCTTGCTATTTGTTAATTGGAAACAAAAGTTCTCTTTGTGATATTATTTTGGAAAAAGCCTGTAGGCCTTATTGCATCGGGCATGAGCGCCTGCGGCAATCTGGTGTCCCCCATGGAACTCTATGCTTAAACCCGCTATCTTCGAAGTTTTAGTAATGGTAGCAATTGCTGCTTCTATAATCGAATTCGGAAATATTGTTTACTTTATCATCATGGTTTCTCCAACATTTCGAGCTTGACGCTCCTTGTGAAGGCGACCCGTCCCCTGCTCTTTTTACGTTAAATTTAGGCGCTGAGATGTTCCACGGTGTCACATGAATATTTATTCAGAAATAGGAAGATAATCGCTCCCAACGAGTCGTCAATGGGTTGCCACAGGCACTTAGCTGCTATTGATGAAGAGACCAGTGATAGGTCAATAAAGCTCAATTAACCGGTATTATCGTCGCACGCCGCGTGTACGGACTAACCATCATTCAGAGGAACTAAATCATACCCCCTCATTAATCAACTTACTACTTGCTCACCTCTATCATCCACCCGCAGGGACCCCATAACGTATGATGAGGCATTAAAATCAGCTAAATTACTTTATTTTGTGGCAGACGTTCCTGAAGAGCAAAGAGCTCATCATGAGCTATCAGGGCATCATGGGGACAATAAAGTGAAACATATAGCCCGATACGTGGCCATTAATTTTAACTTGCAGCGACAAACTCCAAGTAGAATCAATGTCACTTCTGTAGAAGGAGGCTTTTGGTGGATGTACATGGTACTCCGCTCCACAACCTACCCTCACGATCCCTTCTGACATAAATGGTAGTTCCTCAGCGAAACGACCTCCGTCAGAGACAAGGTGTGTTAAATGCGTGTTCTTGGAGAACTATATATCGGGATACATAGGACGAGGCTAATAATTTAAGGTCATTTACTTTAGATCTAAAACTTCGATACGGGGAAGAAAAAAAAAAAGGGTTCCATTGTAATATATTGGTCGACGCGAAGATTACTTTTTATGGGGTTTGGAAGTGCCTTGCCACCAGATTTTTTCTTTCTTTTTTGGGTGAGACGCCTCCTCTCCCTCGCTTCCCTGGGACCTCTCTCTGGAATGTTTGGAGACGAACCTCCATGTTCCTGCACCTCCTGGGCGAGGGAAGACTCTGACTATTGTCGATCTGCTTCTCTCACGAGAAGCCCGATCGCGATCCAGACAAGTCCTCACAGGAGTAGGCCCGGACGGGAATAGCTCTCCGGACTGTGATTCATATCTCCCCCCTTATGATTTTTAGCTGGTTGCTGCAGTCCTTTGATCAACCAATTTGGGTCAAATGATAAACTAATATTTAATTCTTTAAAAAACCGTTTGTTAAAAGTTCAGCAATTTCCTTATCCATTGGCTGCAAGTTGTTGACTGAACATTACTTGCACTAGGGGTGTGTTAGTTTACTGCTTTCAGCATAGGAGTATCGGGTTTGTGTGTCACTTTACCACTTTCCTCTTTAGCTTCATTATAACTAACTTCACTGCTTTCCTCATATATGCTATTACTCAGTCTCCTTCTTCAGGACGCTGCATTTCAGCAGATCCTGACTGATGGGGACCTCCACAGTTAGCACATTTGGAATCTGGCTAGTACATGTGAGGTGTCCCATGGCTTCAGCACATTTCCGGCAAACAAATTTAACTCGGTCTTTATCAATACATCTTAATGAGGTGTGTCCGATTTTTTGGCATCTAGTTACAATCATTGGCTTTTTGGGACACGTTCATACCCACGTTGACATGACTCTGGAATTTTATTCAAAGCAAAGGTCAAAAAACTTCTTGGTCATACAATGAACGTCCACTACGTCTTGGTCCTTTCATGCTCTCAAGATTTCACTTTCTTCCATACGTCCTAAATCCTGTGACAGATTACTCCCTTAACATGTATTTGGCACAGTAGGAATAGTTACTTTAACTCGAATCATGATTTGCGTCAGCGTAAGGTAATCCTTATTTGGGAGTTGTATTGTACTTTAACAAGAGGCTTCCATCTCGCAATTTTTTGAACAAAATCAATCGCCGTTCCACTTGACCATCAGGCCCTTTTTGATGATGAAGGGGTTCACGGTCAAAAGCGATTGATTTTCATTCCACGCATTTAACATGTTCACGAACCTCGCATTTCTCTTTGGGATTTTGAGAACTGGTCTTCTTGATTTTGTCGTTAGTGTGGGTTCCGATTGTCAAGTCAGATTGGTCTGAGAGTGGTCATGAGTCGCCCCTCCTCCTTGAGGAGAGAAGGGGTAGGCCGGGGTAGCTCCATACTGGACATCGGACCAGGTCCGACCCCTTGTTTTCAAAATTTTTGTCCTAATGGATCAAAGGCTACTTACTTTTGGTATCAACCTAACAGCAATAGCTAAGAGAGTAAATCAGTTATTCGTCCTCTACCCCCCCAATGGAAGCCTGGTTGCGTTCTCCAGTACCCACAGCGAGGATTGAGTTTATGTGTGGGACCTTTCCTACCGCCGAACTTGCCTAGGCGAAGGAAACGGTAAGTAGAATGCTCACCCCCAAGCAATACGGGAGTTCACGAGGACTCCGTAGGCTCAGAAAGTCACATTAAGGATGAAGAAGATAGAAAGATAAAAAGTGCGCCCAAAGGACCGCCCCAGACTACTGGGCCTCCTACCCAGGGGTCAAAGCCCAAGGGCTACCCTGGTATAGAAGAGAGCTGCTGTGCGTGGCTGAGGTGGGTGCTAGACTACCCTACGTAGCCTCGTGTCACCTCAGGCAAAACAATAGCACTGAAAGGTGCTGGCAGAGCACAATAAATTATATTGTAATTTACAGGATTTTACTTTACTTGAGTTACTTTAAGAAAACTCCAGAACAATTACTTGCCTAGCGAGACAGAGGCCCGCGGGCTCCCGGGTAGATCTGTGGACAAGACTTATTGTTTTTGCTGCCTGTGTGTATGGATAAGTGTTTACCTCATCAGAGTTTTCGACCACGAGTGTAACCTTCCCCTCTGGTCGCCTTTATTTATTGCGATTTTTCCAGAGGCATTAGCCAGATATCAGCTTCGCCTGTCGGTCCGTGATAAAAGTCACGTGAGGATAATTCGAGAACGTGGTAAACTATGGCTGAACTACTCTACTGGCCAATCATTGTCCCCCAAAAGATCTAGAAATCACGTAAAACACGCACATGCAGAAAACGTAACACACGACACACACGCACATGCAGAAACGTACACACGCACATGGCAGAAACGTACACACGTACACACACGCACATGCTTCCTCCTCTTTCTCTCTCTCTCACACACACCCACACAACACACACACACACACAACCTAACACACACGCACATAGCCTCTCGTCTCTCTCTCACACCACACCACACACACCACACACACACACACACACACACACACACACACGCACACACACACACACACGCACATGCTATCTCTCTCTCTCTCTCTCACATACACACACACACGCACATTCTCTCTCTCTCTCTCTCTTCGCTCTCTCATTCGCACACACACACAAAGTACAGTAGGGACGTGCGTCATGGTAGAACACTTGCTGAGTGACTGTCAGGTTTCAGAGACAAAAAAATAAAGAAATTACTAATAACATTTCAAAAACAGGGATTCCTCGGTGACCGTCCTCTCCCCGTCACCGCACGAGTCCCTTTTACACACTTTTACACACGGTCACACATTTATCCCCTTTCACATACTGCCACACAACTTACTTCTCCCTTTTTCAAATACTTACTGCAATGACCGTCTTCTCCGTCACCGTACGAACAAATTGCGCGTGTGTAGCGTCCCGTCGGAAAAGGTATGTATTACGACTAGCACGCTAGTAGACGACCCGTGGGGAAACGGGTCCGGTTAACCTTACGCGTATAGGCGGGAGCGGGACCGCTTATGCGAAAAACAACGTCGAACAAGCACAAACATGACAAATAAACACGTATATCGAACTATGCATATACACATATATTTGTATAATCATATTCAAACATATTAACTCTTATATTCATACAAAATAGCTCAAAAACATTCATCTATAAAAGTGTATAGGCGTCCCCGTCGGGACGGGTATTACGACTATCACGCTAATAGGCGTGCCCGTCGGATCGCGTCCGGTAACGTCACGCGTATAGGCGTGACGAAACATGGTAGGGACTCGTGTACAAGACTTTTACAGATAGTAATCTATAGATTTCACCCATAAGATCTGACTTAAATTCAGACCCTCGATCTGATAAGATTTCCCTCGGTATACCGATTCGCGAGAAGATTTCTACTAAACTTTCAGCTACTGTGATCGTGTCAATATTTTGTAAGGCAATAGCTTCGGGATACCTAGTTGCATAGTCTATTAGAGTGAGAACATAATTATTTCCTCTCTCAGAAGCTTTGGGGTTTAAAAAAGGGCCCCAAAAAGTCTATAGCTATGGTTCTGAAATTATGGGGAGGTTTTCATCGGTACCCTTTTCACACTTTCCCTTTAGCTGAAAATTTTTGACAGTCGGACTGATCGACAATATCTTTTAATCTGAGCACCTGCACCGGGCCAAAGAAATTTGAAAATATTTTGTAACTCGTCTTTCGTGTGTAGAAATGACCAGCTGTAAGGGAATCGTGAGCGAGATTCAGTACGTGAATCCGATACTTCTCAGGAATCACCAGTTGCTTGTTACCGATTTCATATGCATGTTTGCATGGGGCGACAGGGGAGGGGCTTCTTATAAAAGTTCTTTGATATCAAGAAAAATATTTCGCTAAATTTTGCAGGTGTTATCTTTAGTAGATAAACCGGCTTTTTTCATCATCTAATTCCCTTTTATTTCATATTTTGCCTCTGAGCAGTATTTTACAAGGTCCCTTTTATCTAATATACAAGATATTTTTATCCCTTTTTTATATCAAGCGGATATAATATTAATATATATATATATATATTTTAAAATATATATAGAGAGAGAGAGAGGGAGAGAGAGAGGAGAGAGAGAGAGAGAGAGAGAGAGAACCTTATAATTAAAAATATTGAAATTGTTGACGGTACGGTTTATGAGTGTCCCTTTTTTTAATATTCAAAACGACTTTACCAGGGAAAAATTGAGAAATATAGTAACTTGAAAGTGCCTCTTCCCCCCTCTATTAAGTGTTGTCGTCAAAGGGGGCCCTCCTCGCCGCCGCCGCCCTCGCCGCATCCGCCCTCGCCGCCCCCCGCGTGCGGTTTTACTTCCCCGCGCGCGCATCCGCGTCAGTGATGAGTGCGGCGCGTGCGGGAATATAGAGCCCCTCGTCTAAGCTGCGGTCAACATTACAACGGAGAAATATTCTCTGACGACGAAGAAGACGCTGATAACGTAGGGAGTTTACATGCTGAATGATTATAATGTAACCGCCCAAATAAAGTTTGTTAACAAGGCTGAGAATCGGGTTTCTGATGACAGCTAAAGTGCACCACATTTTGAGGAGTGCCTTTGGGGGTCGCACATTTTGTGGGAAAATGTACAGCATTCTCCGACGTATGTACTTGTCTCGCTGGAAAATGTATCGGAGGATTGGGTATATTTGTTTTTTTTTTTCTTTAAAAAAAACAAA
>NC_051401.1:31119995-31127495 GCF_015228065.2 Penaeus monodon | reverse complement strand
ACATGTAAGGGCCAGATAGTAAGAGAAAAAGAAAGGCAACAGAGAAGAGAGGGTGTTAAGTACCACTAGCCAGATTATTTATATAAATTTGCAGTTTTTAATGTTCGTTTTTACTTTATTTTCGTCTTTTTTTTCGTTTTGTGTTTTATTTCACAAAGATAAGGAGGAAAATAGGAGAGGGAGACGTCAGTAGCAACCCGCATGGACCTGGCTTAAACTACCAACCGTCTCTGATAGATATGAAACTAGATAAGGGAAACGACAACGGCAATCTGCAAGGATTTACTTGAACCAATTGTCGTCACAGAGAAGAAATAAATCATGTACTAGTAGTCACTCATCACGACTGACAAAATCGCGGGCAAAAGAGATGCATCATAGATCTTTACGCTGTCAACTACGACAGCAACAAACCCTATTAATGAAAAAATTTCATTGTCTTTTGTTCTGCGTGGAGTGAGTGAGTAAGTGTGTGGTTGTGTGTGTATGAGCGACAGCAAGCAAATCTTCTCGTGGTTAGAAATTCTGAACTGCCGAGGTAGCCATGTCTAGCTATGCATGCTAGACTTCATCGACGGGGGGTTCCAATACCCAAAATGCCGAGCCAGGAAAATCTATAAATAACCTGCTCTCTTCTGTGTATCTATGATGGGTGCTTGTGACATTCCCCATGGGTATCTACGAATCACATGATCGCTTGGGGATGTACCCAAAAGATGCAAGCGACTTCTAGAGGGTGAGAAGGGTGTGATTAATAAGCGAATAATTATTCTAGTTTAAACCCTAATTCTACATTAATTAATGGATGTAACTGCGGATCACACTGACTCAAAAGTTGCTGATCGAACGAATAACTTCGTATATATATATATATATATATATATATATATATATATATATATATATATATATATATATTTATATCAATCAATAACGGTATGCTCATGCTTGAGCAGCCGTGGACCTCTCCCACCATCCTTCCCCACTAAACTCGATCTTACGCTTTTCTTTCACTTATACCATCGACAGCCCGCAAATATCTTTGATATTGTCGCTCAGTCTTGTCTTTGGTTTGCCTCTTCCTCGTTTCCTTCCCATCCCTGTCAGCAAGTTTTTCTCAATACTTTTACTTCTCATTACATGACCAATAAACTTTAAATTTTCCCTCTTGTTCAAGATGTCCAAAAGTCGGTCTTTACAATTTATTTTTCTCAGCACTTCATCATTCGTCTTCTTCTCTGTCCAGCTAATAAGCAGTACTGTCTGTAACACCACATTTCAAAAACTATTGATCTTTTTCTTGTCTATCAACTTCAACACCCAACACTCAGAACACATATGATGCAATTGGGAAAACTAATGAGTTCAATAACATCAGCTTTGTCCGTAAGGTAATGCTTCGGTCTTTCCAGATGTTTTTGAGAGCAACTGTGGCGCTTTTGGCAATGGTAATTTCTTTTTTATCTCCGGTGAATCATCATATGTATTAGTTAAAACAGCTCCAAGATAAGTGAACTTTTTTCACATTTTCCACAATCTTTCCCATTGATTGTAACATGTTCATTTTTGTTCATTGCCGGTTATCTTTGAATCTTCATGATCTTAGTTTTCTTGGCATTAAGAAATAAGCCAGCCTTTCGCTTGCTTCTCTAAACTTTATCTAGTAGTTGTTGTAGTTCAGTGATACTGCTGGCAATCAAAAATATCACGGCGTACCTCAGATTTGATATTTTGTATCCCCCAAAACATCCACAGTTCCTTCAAAATTCTCTAGAGCACCTCTCAAAAATTGTTTCAGAATATATATTAAAGAGGTGCGGAGACAGAATGCAACCCTGTCGTACTCCTTGTTTGACTTCAAACCCATTCTGTTAACCCATAAGTGGTTCTTACAGTGCTTGTTGTTGGTCATACAAGGCTTTTATTAATTGGATGATGTGTTTTGGGAAACTTAATATCGGTACATTTTTATTCCAGAGGATATCGTGAATCAACAAGTATCCAAAAGCTTTAAAATAATCGATGAAAAAACAGGTATAGGTCTTTTTGAGGTCTCTGTTTTTCTCTATGATCAATTTTAAATTTAGGAATCTGGTTTTTTTCTGGTACCTTTTTCCAGGCGAAAACCTGCTTGGTTCGTCTGGCAATTCCTCTCTAACTTCAATTTCATTCTTTCAGCCAATAATTTTAAAACAAAATTTTGCTGCTGTGACTTATTAAGGCAATGTCCTATTATTGTTTTGCATTGGATTTTTTTTTCGTCACCTTTTTTAGGTATGGGAGTAAAGACTGATTTTACCCAGTCTTTGGCCATTTTCTTTCTTTCCCATATTTTTTGTACAGAGTTTGTAGAAAAAGTATTCAACACTTTCGCCCAAGCATTCTTAATTAGTTCTGCGGTTATTTCATCTATTCCCGGGGTCTTGTTATTTTTACTTCTTTTATGGCTTTTAAATTTCGTCCAGCAGGGCGGTGGTCATCTCGCTGTCATTGGGTCTAATTAATGTTGTTGTTAGATTTTATTCTTTTTGATAAGTGGGAACAATATTGATTCCATCTATCTTTGACTTCTTTTCATCACATAAACAAGTCCTCTCAGTTTGTGTGTCCATTGGGTTAATTTGTGTGAGTTTCGTATCTGGTAGAGTCTTGGGTTGTTTTATTGAAGAACAGTTTCAATTCCTGGCAATTTTCATTTAAATATTTTTCCTTTCTTGTCGAATAATCTTGAATTTTGTATTTGTTTTTGTAAATACTTTTTCAATGGATATTGATACCTTTTTTTTTAGGCACTTTTGTTTCAATTACTTAGTGTTTTTAGATATCCAGGGGGAATTTGTCTTTTCTTTTGGGCGATAGTTTCTAAGCAGTGCTCAGCAGAGTTTTTTCTTCTTCCACAATCATTTGGTGTTTATCATCTTCACATGATTGAGTATTCAATTGTTGACATGCAATTCTGTAATTGTATCAAGAGTTTGTAGCGAGGCTTTAGAGGTGGTGTTGGACGCTCCTTTTTTTGGTCTTATTTAAAGTCGAAGTGGTAGTTGGGGGGTCACTGTTGCAGTGGACAGGTCTTGTTTTCGAATTTTATGCAATCTTCCATTTGGGTCAGCACAAGAGTCAATTTGGTTGGCGTGTTCTTTTGTTCTGGTGAAAACCAGTGTACAAGTGTCTTGGTGGTGTTGGGAACAATGTATGGCTATAAACTAAATTATTTGTACTACAGAATTCATAAATCTTTACCTCTTTTTATATCCCCAAAGGGCGATTTTCCACAGTTTTCTTTTTTTAGATTTTTTTTTCCTACTTTGGCGTTGAGGTCTCCCATGTTATTTTTACATCTCTGTTAGGGATTGTGTCTAAGTATCTTGGAGAGAGTTATAAAAAATTTCCATTTCTCTTTCACTTGAATATTGGTTGGTGCTTTAGCTTGTTGATACTAATTTATGAGGTTTTGCTTGTATTCTGACTTTTAAAATGCGACATTTATTGGCTGACCAATTAGGCATTTGCAGTTTTTTTCGTGAGAATCATAGCAACTCCGTGACTATAATTTCCTTCTTTTTTTCCGGGAAAAAAGAACTGTTTTGTTTTCTTAGTTTTGAAACTTCCATTACTTTTCGAATTGGTCTCACTGATTCCTAGTATTTGAATGTTGTATTATCCATTTCGTTACAGACAGTATGTAATTTACCCATCTCTTTCATTTTCCTTACGTTCCACGTTCCGATTTTAATGTGTTTCTTAATTGGACCTGTTTTCTTATCTTCTTTGTCTTCCAGAAGCATTTTTAACATTGTCAGCCGGGTTTGCCCACTAACTAACGCGCCCCTTGAAAACCCCACGCGACGGGCGATGTGGTATGAATTATCGTTTCTGTATTTAATCATTGGTGTAGAGGTTTGTCAGGAAAAAAAAAAAAAAGTTGAGTGGAATCCCCCAGGTCCTTCTCAACTCGCAGTCTCCCAAACTAAATAGGAGGAACTATCTCTGCCGCTTTTAAAACAGTTACACTGTAATTACGCCAGACAATATATATATATATATATATATATATATATATATATATATGTATGTATGTATTATATATTATATATATATATATATATATAATATACATATATATATATTATATAATATATATATTTTATATATATACATAATAATATATTATATATATATATATATATATATATATATATACATATATAATATATATATATATATATATATATATATATATTTTATATAGATATATATATATATATTATATATATTATATAATGTATATATATATATATATATATATATATAATATATATATATATATATATATATATATTTTGTCTGGCGTATTACAGTGAAAACTGTTTTAAAAGCGGCAGAGATAGTTCCTCCTAATTAGTTGGAGACTGCGATTTGAGAAGGAGCTGGGGGATTCCACTCAACTTTTATTTCTCCTGACAAACCCCTACACCAATGATTAAATACAGAAACGATAATTCATACCACATCGCCCGTCGCGTGGGGTTTTCAAGGGGCGCGTTAGTTAGTGGCAAAACCCGGCTGACAATGTTTAAAAATGCATCTGGAAGACAAAAAAAGATAAAGAAAACAGGGTCCAATTTAAAAAACACATTAAAAATCGGAACGTGGAACGTAAGGAAAATGAAAGAGATGGGTAAATTACATACTGTCTGTAACGAAATGGATAGATACAACATTCAAATACTAGGAATCAGTGAGACCAATTCGAAAAAGTAATGGAAGTTTTTAAAACTAAAGAAAAAAAGACAGTTCTTTTTTCTGGGAAAAGAAGAAAGGGAAAATTTTAGTCACGGAGTTGCTATGATTCTCACGAAAAAAACTGCAAATGCACTAATTTGGGGACAGCCCAATAAATGATCGCATTTTAAAAGTCAGAAACAAGCAAAACCTCATAATATTAGTATCATACAATGTACGCACCAACCAATATTGCAAGTGATGAAGAAATGGAATTTTTTTATAACTCTCTCCAAGAACTTTAGACACAATCCCTAACAGAGATGTAAAAATAATCATGGGAGACCTCAACGCCAAAGTAGGAAAAAATAATTTTAAAAAATGACACCTGTGGAAAATCGGCCTTGGAGATATAAATGAAAGAGGTAAAGATTTTATTGAATTCTGTAGTACAAATAATTTAGTTATAGCCAATACATTGTTCCAACACCACCCAAGACACTTGTACACGTGGTTTTCACCAGACAAAAGAACACGCAACCAAATTGATACAGTGTGCTGAACCAAAAATGGAAGAGTTGCATAAAACAAATTTGAAAACAAGACCTGGTGCCGACTGCAACAGTGACCACCAACTACTAAAATATCGACTTTAAAAAAAAGACTCAAAAAGATGGAGCGTCCCAAAACCACCTCTAAAGCTCGACTACAAAAATCTTGATAAACAATTACAGAATTGCAGTGTTTAAACAAATTTGAAATACTCAATCAATGTGAAGAGATGATAAAACACCAAATGAGTTGTGGGAAGGAAAAGAAATCTTGCTGAGCACGCTTAAGAAAAATATCGCCAAAAAGAAAAAGACAAATTCCCCTGGATATCTGAAAAAACACTAAGTGAAATTGAAACAAGAGAGCAAAAATAAAAAGGTATCAATAATCCAGTGAAAAAAATAATTTACAAAAAACAAAATACAAAAATTCAAAAATTATTGCGACAAGATAAGGAAAAATATTTAAATGAACATTGCCAGAGAATTGAAAACTGTTCTATCAATAAGACAACTAAAAGAACTTACCAAGGAGTACGAAAATCACACGAAAATTTAAACCTACAATGGACACTATCAAAACTGAAGATGGGGCTTGTTTTATGTGATGGAAAAGAAGTCAAAGATAGATGGAATCAATATTGTTTTCCCAAATTATACAAAAAGAATAAAAATCTAACAAAAAACATTAATTAGACTCAATGACAGGAGGATGAACCACCGCCACTGCTGGACGAAGTTATAAAAGCCATAAAAGAAGTAAAGAATAACAAGAGCCCCGGAATAGATGAAATAAACAGGGAGAAACTAATTAAGAATGCTGGGCGAAAGTGTGAATACTTCTTCTACAAACTCTGTACAAAAATATGGAATGAAAGAAAATGGCCAGAAGACTGGGTAAAATCAGTCTTACTCCCCTACCTAAAAAAGGTGACGCACTCCAATGCAACAATAATAGGACAATTGCCTTAATAAGTCACAGCAGCAAAATTTTGTTGAAAATTATTGCTGAAAAAAATGAAGTTGAAAATTAAGAGGGGGAAATTGCAGACGAAAAAAGCAGGTTTTCGCCCTGGAAAAGGTACCAGAAACCAGATTCTAAATTTAAAATTTATCATAGAGAAAAACAGGAGAACATCAAAAAGACCTATACCTGTGTTTCATCCGATTATGTGAAAGCTTTTGATACTGTTGATCACGATATCCTCTGGAAATAACATGTACGATATGAAGTTTCCAAACACATCATCCAATTAATAAAAAACCCTTTTATGACCAACAACAAGCAGCTGTAAGAACCACTTATGGGTGTAACAGAATGGTTCGAAGTCAAACAAGGAGTACGACAGGGTTGCATTCTGTCTCCGCACCTCTTTAATATATATTCTGAAAACAATATGAGAGGTGCTCTAGAGAATTTTGAAGGAACGTGGATGTTGGAGGATACAAAATATCAAATCTGAGGTACGCCGATGATATAGTTTTGATTGCCAGCAGTATCACTGAACTACAACAATACTAGATAAAGTTAGAGAAAGCAAGCGAAAAAGGCTGGCTTATTTCTTAATGCCAAGAAAACTAAGATCATGAAGATTCAAAGGGTAACGGCAATGAACAATAATGAACATGTTACAATCAATGGAATGATTGTGGAAAAGTTTAAAGAGTTCACTTATCTTGGAGCGTTTTAACTAATACATATGATGATTCACCGGAGATAAAAAGAAGAATTACCATTGCCAAAAAACGCCACAGTTGCTCTCAATAAACACTGGAAAGACCGAAGCATTACCTTACGGACAAAGCTGAGGTTATTGAACTCATTAGTTTTCCCAATTGCATCATATGGTTTGAGTGGGTTTGGGGGTTGAAGTAGATAGACAAGAAAAAGATCAATAGTTTGAAATGTGGTGTTACAGACGAGTACTGCGTATTTGCTGGACAAGAGAAGAAGACGAATGATGAAGGCTGAGAAAAAAATTGTAAAGACCGACTTTTGGACATCTTGAACAAGAGGAAATTAAAGTTTATTGGTCATGTAATGAGAAGTAAAAGTATTGAGAAAAAAAATTGCTGACAGGGATGGTGATAGGAAACAGAGGAAGAGGCAAACCAAAGACAAGACTGAGCGGGCAAATCAAAGATATTTGCGGGCTGTCGATGGTATAAGTGGAAAGAAAAGCGTAAGATCGAGTTTAGTGGCGAAGGATGGTGGAGAGGTCCA
>NC_051401.1:31104995-31114995 GCF_015228065.2 Penaeus monodon | reverse complement strand
TAGTAAGAAAAAGAAAGCAACAAACAAATCACAAGTCCTACTTAAGGAGATAATACAGCCCTGCACTGAAGTGCGAGTGATCACCCTCCTAATGAATGATGCAATCATAATCCAACCCGATGCCAGGTGTCACAGATGGCCCACCTCCATCATCACCCTTCCCCCCCCACACCGCCCCTGCAATATTCATCGTGTTTGAACTTGTACCTGGATCGAGAATTGACCCTGTTACAGACGAGTGACCACCCCTCCTAATGAATGAAACTGTCATAATCAATAACCCTAACGCCCTCCCCCCGTCCCCCCATCAGGTCGGTCACACAACAGGTCTGCTAATGACCAATAATTACCGTTCCGTCCCTCGCCGTGACAGGGATAAGAATACAATTAACTGAAAAGGATTATAAAACTCGTTGTACAATATATACTTTTATTTTTCTATTTCCATCACACACATATTTTGCGTCAATCCCGTATATGGTGTAAGCGATGTGGAAGGAGAAGAGCTCGTGCTTGCACAATTGTCTCTAATGTCACCACCACCCCTCCTCTCCTCTCCAAAGCATATTCTGTTTTTGCTAAGAGAATATATCACTGGTTCTATTCTGTGTTTGCTAACGATTTCTCACTATTGGTGAATGATGAGAATATATTGGATAGATCATCTTCACCGGTGGCAGCTCTTGGATGTTTGATAGGGCATGTGTCAGGACCATCTATGTAGCGATAAGTTAGAGCTGTCTGGAAGATAATTCTTTTGTCTCGATCGTATCCTCCTCTTAAATGACAGTCTGTCACCAGTGGATTACGGAACTTAACCCGTTTCTTCATTGCGGTGATATCTCCAGGTGGCGATGATTTATTATTTGTAGTGTAGGTGGGTTTCTCCATTGAATATCTTCTTTTCTTCCTGGCGTATTGTCACTCACTGTTCACTCACCAAACGACTAAACAGGGCTTTAAATACCATTGGCGGCAATATTTCCATGCTGGCAACTATTGATATTGTTGGGCGGGGGGAGTTTGGTGGGTGGGAGCGGTAGGGCCTCATCTTTTAACATGTTATACTAGCCATTTTACATCCCAGAGAAATCTTCATAAAAAAATATAGTTTATTGAAAAGGACCATGAAATTCTTGTTGTACTTTATTATGACTCTCAAGCTTACACAAGCATACGTCCTAAGAGGCGATAACACAAATAACAGGCTTAAATTTTCTGTGTAAATGTAAATGCGATAACCAATATTTCATACCTTTGCACGTTTCATACTTATAAAACTAAAAGGTTAATTACATAATAGATTGAAAAGATGCTGGTTTTATTCTATTTAGAGAGCATTAATAGGGTTTTCAAGGTATCTACACCAGGTCAAAGACGGGTTTCCCCCTCGTATTTACGCCTGAACACCTAATTATCTACCAACTACCGTCACTACCTGCCCCCACTTGTCGACTCAGCTATGTTTTGCTAATTAACCTTAAGGGACAATGCAGTGTTTTTCCTAAAATGTTCCTGCCTCATTTCTCGATTTTTTACAATCTACAATGCAACTTTCCCTTAAGACCCATATGTATAACTATTGTTTGACCTTGTAACTGACTCGACAAATGACCGTGTTACAGGCGAGTGATCACCCCTCATAACCAATAACAAATAACCGCGCAAGGGAAAGAACCCAACCGCAGGACGGATAGAAGTCAGTCCAGGTAATGACCAAATTCAAGGTGTTGACCCGAGAACAGGTGACCCTTCCTTCCCTTCCTACCGCCCCTGCCCCACATTCCTCCATACCTCATTACAAAGCAATAACAGTAAGAAAAAGAAGAAGCAAACAAACAGTCACAAGTCCTGCTTAAGGAGATAATACAGCCCTTCACTGAAGTGTTACAGGTGAGTGATCACACCTATAGCTAATGAGCGTGACACGATCAATATGATAGCCCGATGCCAGGTGTCACTGATGACCCACCTCCATCATTACCCCCTCCCTCCCCTCCCCCACCCCTCCCCCGCAATATTCATCGTGTTTGAACTTGTACCTAGATCGATAATTGACCATGTTACAGACGAGTGACCACCTCTCCTAATGAATGAAACTGTCATAATCAATAACAAATAACCCTCGAAGGGAGAGGACCCTAACGATTGATAAGCTTGCGACCTCCTCTCATCTTTTAATATGTTATACTAGTCGTTCTTACATCCAAAAGACATCTTCATAATAAAAATATAGTTCACTGAAAAGGATCATGAATTCTTGTACCTTGCTTGCTTGAGAGATTTGCGAAGTTTTGGCTTCGCCCAGGCCTTTCACTTATGGCCCGGCCTGTGTCAACTTTTTTATGGCTGTCTCATTGTTTGTCTGACACTCGGTGCTTACCGTGGCGGTGGGATTGCCAGCAGGCGCTCCTGTAGCCGTGGTGTAAGCATCTCGCATAATCTCTTTACCAGCACGACGGCTGTGTTCTGCGGGCTTTGTCTTAGGAATTGCGTATGCACGCAATTCTCCAAGTAATGTACGTGTGGCGTTCGGCTCGCCGCAATGCATGCAACACCTCTCTTCACATTCTATGGTTTGTATGACCTGCCATGCACAGTGGTAACCTAGGCGCATTCTATGCAGAATGACTTCGGTACTTCTGTTTATTTCAGAGAGTGCCAGTGGTTCATACCTTGGCTCTGTACCACGGGCCGGGGGAGGATCTCTTTTCCTCTCTGTGAATTGCGGGAGGAAAAATGGCCGTCACCGACCCCTCCTCCTAAGTTTTTTTTGGCTCTGATGTTTATTTTTGGGATTGGGGCAACCCTCCCAAACTTCGGCTAATCTGTCAGCAACTCTTACTGATCCCATGTGGCTGGAAAACCCGTTTATAAAATTTCTTCTCCCCTTGCAAGAATCCTCTGTGCCAGGGGGTGGATTTCAAAGGTAATTTGTCATTGGTGAGCGCTGCTGAAACATCACCTCCTTGGAGTCTGTGGTTACCATTTCCCTTTCCCTCAGGGACGGTGGCTCAGTGCTCCCAGATAGCAACTGCCTTGCCTGTACGAGGAGGCATTGTCGTTACCCTCGGATTTTGTGCATCCCTTGCTGCAAGCCGGGCCCCTGCATGTGGTAAAGGATCGACCGATCCTCTGGAAATATGTTCGGCTCCCCGGGGGGGTGAGGGCTGCAATGCCCTCGGGTTTCCCCTTTGGGCTAGGCATACATTTTTATTTTTTTTGTTTGCCATCTCATGACCGGAACTTATCGAGGCTTGTGCCCGGGGCGGACTTCGAAAAAAGTCGGTGAGGGGACCCCATCCCCTTGGGCCCAAAATTTGCTTCTTTGAGTGATGGCATTTTAAACACCCTGGTTTGTGAGACAGCCAGGATTGTTTGCAAACAGCTTGTTACCTTTTTCAGGCGCTGACTATTTTAGTCTTGGCTTTGTTCCTGGGAGCCGGGATGACCTTTGATAAAAATTGTGCTGCCATTAGGTCAATTCGTGGGGCCAAGGGGAGGGGGGTTTGCCCCCAAAAGGGAGGTTGAGGACCTTCCCCACCTTGGGGCACCCGAATGCCCCTGGCGGCTTCATTTTGGACTGTCTCCATTTGGGTCTTTATTTTTTCTCTTAATGCCAATCAAGCGGGGAAGCTAGTCTAAAATGGCCTGACAGCTGTCATAGAATGATCTTAGACTCTGTGTCGGCCCCCCTATCTTTTCACTATTCTCTCATGACAGACAGTCCTTGATTTTGTTCGGTAAACCAGTACGGGACCCCCTTTGGGGAAGGGAAGGGGGCCCGGCTATTTCCCCCTTTCCCCCAAATGAGGTACCCCTGACCCACTCCAATCTTTCCCTGGATTTTTCAAAACACGTTGTCCCAGACAACGCGGGGCTTTGTTTGGCAGTAGGGTCCAGTGGAGATGATACAAGATTGTCCATGGAAAAGATTTTGCACCCCACTGGGATTTATGTTGAGGATACAGGCATTAATTTTTAAAAAAAGGGCTGGACGGGAAAACCCCCCCTTGGCGTTCCATTCTCATTGGCTGTGCTGTATAGGGACCTTGGAATTGACTCGGGCTGTTCTTTTGGGAAAAAAAAGTAGTCCCCTATCCAAGCCGGGAGCTTACCTCTATTCCTTTTTGATCACTCTCCTGAATTTCAAGGGACTTCCCATTAAACCTTCTCCAGGTCGGAATATTGCCACAGATGTGCCCGTGCTTATTGTGCTCAGAGCGTGCTATGCTGTGCCTTGCTCATGCCCGGTGACCTGGATCTTGTACCTTATTTGACTCTCAGCTTATACAAACACATAAAAACGATAACACAAATAAAAGCTTAATTTTTTTCTGTATAAATGTAAATGCAAACCAATTTTTTCAATGTTTGCACGTTTCATACTTAAAAAACTAACATTTTTGATTACCTAATAGATTGAAAAGATGCGGGTTTTTTCCTTTAGGCCCTTTTAATAGTGTTTTCAAGGTATCTGCGCCGGGGCAAAGGTGGGTTTCCCCCTTCTATTTACGCTAAACACCGATTATCTACCAACTACGCCCCCCTCCCCCACGTGTGACTCGTTATTTTTTCAAATTTAAACCTCAAGGGAAAATGCATATTTTTCCTAAATGTTCCTCCCTCATTTCGCGATGTTTTTACAATCTCAATGCAACTTAGAAATATATTTAGTTTTCCCTTAAGGGCCCCTATTACAACTATATAAACAGCGATCCTTCCTAAGGGCATAACATACATCCTCCGTTTTGAATTGAAAAACAAACAACACAAAGGGGGACTGCTTTTCAGCAAAATTTTCTCCCCCTCCTCGAAAATTGTCTATAGTACCCCCGGGTACACGTAAATGAAGAAAAAGAAGATCAACGGTAAAATATTTTTTGCGATTCAGGGACCCCTTTTTTAAGTAATACCGCATATTTTTCTAATCTCTTACAAAGAAGAAAAACTTTAGTCGACACTAAAAAAACTTTTTACCGATCTCTTCATATTTTCTGAAAAACTTAATATACAACATGCCAATCAAGAAAAAACTGGTATGTCTTTAAAATCCTTTACCTTTAATTTTTCACTATGTCCTAGTTGCTGTATGGTAAGCAGTTTAAAAACCCATGAAAAAACTTTATCTTCAAATCAACACACTTTACAAAAAAAAGGGTTTTACTAATTTTTAACATATTTTCCCCCCTTTTTGAACTGACTCTTTATCAAAACCAAAAACTTTTATAAATATGAAAAAAAATTTTTAGGTAAAAAAATATAACTTTGCCCCTTACGTTTAAAGTGATTGGAAAAAGACCCAAAATTAACCCAAAACAGGATTTTGACCATGCATATATTTTTTTTAATCTCCTTTTCAAGGAGAAATTTTTTTCCCGGGACTGAATAAAAATCGGGCTTCGGGGTTTACTTTATCGGGGGAAAGGGACATGCAATATTTTCTTTAATCTTTTACAAAAAAGAAAATATTTTACTCTAACTGAAAAAAATTGCTACTCGACCCTTCATTTTTTTCTGAATAATTTTTAACATCATCCAAAAGAAAAAAATACTGGTATGTCTTAAATCCTTCACCTATATTTTTTTACTATTTTACAGTTGCTGTAGTGACGAAAAAGTTAAAACCCTGTAAACTATTTCATCTTAAAAAACAAAAAAAAAAGCTTTTAAATTGTTAAAACTTTTCCCCTTTTAGCAATTGACTCTTATCAAAAACCAAAAACTTTTATAATAGAAAAAAAAAAAAATGAGGTAAAATAATATAACTTGTTTTTCCCCTCATGATATAATGCTTTTATAATTTTTTCGATATTGGACAAAAACACAGACAAAATTAAACCCAGAGCAAGGGTTTTTACCATGGGGACTTTTTTCCAGGGAGTAAAAATATACATGGCACCCGCAATGCGATAGATCTTACAGGGAGCTGCAAAATTTTCCCAAAAGATAAGTTTCATGTTTTTTTTTTCTCTTTTTAAAAAAGTTACATAAAATATTACTTTTCCCAACACTAATTCTTTGCAAAATATATAAAAATAAAGGGACTTTATTTTTCCTGTTTTTGCTCTACTCAGATATTTTTGTTTTTACCTGGGAGTAAAAAATGATAGACAAAACATACAGTCGAAGAGGTATTTTTAAAAAAGGGTTTAAAAACAAGTCCCAAGGGGGGGGGGGGGGAGGGGGAAACCGAAGCCCTGTTTTGTAAATGCAAATTTTTTGGGCAAAAAAAATCACATTACCTCATAATAAGGGAGGGAAAAAATTCCCTTTACTAACTTAGAGAAGAAAAAAAGCCCTTTTTTCAAAAACAAGGGTGATTAAGTATTTGTGTATACCAGAGCAGTTTTTCAGACCTGGGAAATAAATGGCAAGTGTTAACACATTATCCTATTTCTGCCATCCTTAACAAAAAACCAATGTGTTCATCCATGTCTCTAAAGCATACGGTGATAGCAGGAGACAACTTGCTGTTTTTCGGAAGCGTCATCTCCATCGGTTACGGAAATATCCTCTTTCGGAAGGAGCATTCAGATTCTGATAGAAGCTTATAAATACTAACGACCGCATTTGAGTCATTACATGCTTATATTTTATCAAATTATTCTCTAATGACAAATAATGCTTACCTATAGTATCAATATATTTATATACTATTTTTGTATAAAATTACCATATTACCTTGCTATATAAGGTGGAAATAAATAAAATACCTAAAACTGTTAACATGCTTTGTCTCAGAAATATGTTCATTGATTAATTAAAATTATCTGCCGCGCCTACGCTAAAGGCCATTATCGGCGATTGCCATGTGGAGCTAAAATGTTAAATTACTGAAATATCTAAAGATCTATCTTGAAATAAAACCTCTTACATGTAAACATAAATAAATAATAATAAATATTATATGAAAATCAAAATATAAATATTGTGCTGTAAAAGTATAAAAGTATAAAATTATATTTTGTTTAAAATATTAGGTTCCTTTCGGAAAACTTGTTTTGCTCCTCATGTTATAAAGTTTTTATAATTGTTCGTGTATTGGACAAAGCCACAGACAAATTAGCCTAAAGCAGGGATTTTTGACCATGGGTATTGCTTCGACATCGATGTTTTTTTATAAACACGATATAACCCTTTTATATATAAATGCCTAAAGGTATCAACTTATTTGCCTGAGACATTATTTTTTACTAAATCTTGTATTGTAATCTTTCAACAGCTAAACTACCTATGTCATCGCCCACCTACTGCGTCGGTTAACCTATTCAGAGCACGATATATTAATGTAAAACTGACCGCAGTTAGACAGGGGAGATTGTAAGCCGCCTACTTCCGCACGCGTCCTTCGCCAACGCTACTGCACGCCCGGGCAAGTAAAACGCGCACGCGGCGGCGACGGTTTTTGCGGCGGTGGCGGAGGCGGCGGACCCGGCGATGGTTTTGCAGCGGTGGTGGTGGTTTTGTGGCAGTAGGACGGTGGAAAGGTAAACAAGCAAAAGGAGGCGTCGCCTACTTTGCATGAACATTCAGTGAGGTTTTAAGAATATATTACAAACGTATCTGTCATTATATGACCTGAAATTTCTCAAATTTCCTTTTGTTACAATGCAGATATTCCATAAATTATACCAATATACCTTGCTTACACACAATTTGAGTATTATATATAACTCTTTTATATACAAAAAAGAACTGAGCCTTGTCTGAAAATTACATTTACCCCTAAATCTCTTCTTAACCATTCAACAGATAAACCACTATGTCATCACATGCCTCCTTCGTGGGTCATATATTTAGAGTATGATAATAGTCCCAGTAACATAGCAGCATAGTTTCCGTGGAAAAAGTACAATTCAAGTTCATTTGATACGTCCTCTCTCCCGCTGCAAAACTGTCGCCACTTCCGACGCAAAACCATCCCCGGGGTCCGCCGCCTCCGCCTCCGTCGCAAAACCGTCGCCGCCGCGTGCGCTTTTACTTGCCCGGCGTGCAGTAGCTTTGGGCGAAGGACGCGTGCGGAATTTAGGCGGCTTACAATCTCCCCTGTCTAACTGCGGTCAGTTTTACATTAATATATCGTGCTCTGAATAGTTAACCGACGCAGTGGGTGGGCGATGACATAGGTAGTTTTAGCTGTTGAAAGATTAAAATACAAGATTTTAGTAAAAAATAATGTCCAGGCAAATAAGTTGATACCTTTAGGGATTTATATATGAACGTGGTTTCCTGAAACTGTATTATCTCCTTAAAGTAAGACCGGGGTTTTTTTTGTTTTTCCCTTTTTTTTTTTGTATGAAAGTGGAAGGGTAAAGGGAGGATTTTTAAAAAAAAAGGGAGGTTAAGGACCCCTTAGGAGTGTGTTTGAACCTATTAAGGACATTTAAATTTTTTATTTCAAAATATATTTTTTTAAAGGTCTTGGGGTTAAGATCAGTTTAACATGTAAAATTGGGTGGGGTCCCCGCTTGGGGGGGGTTTGTTGGCCAACCTGAATTGGGCCATGGTTATTAAAGCCTTTCTTTTGGGGGTGACAGTGGGGAAACCAGAAAAAAAGATTCTGGACCCCTTATTCTTAATCAATTTCCCCCGGGAAAATTACCCGGTAAAAACGGTTAGGGTTCCGTAATCCATGGAAGGAGTGGGCCCCTTTGAGAAACATAGAGTTTAAATTTTCCAGCGTCTTAATTATGTATCATTTTAAATTTGGGCCCAACTTCCCTTAAACCCATGCCACCGTAAGGAGTCTTCCCTTAACATCATTACGATTTAAAGATTCGGGTTTCGCAAAATTAGAACCATTTTTCTCATTAAAAAAATCTTGGGGGGGGGTGGGGGTATTAAACAATTTTCCGACCCTCTTCTCTTCCAAGGGAAACCCTGATACCAAATATTGTATGAATAAATAAAAGTTATGTAGGTTTATAACCTATTTTTTAATTTTTTTAACCCAAAAAAAAATTTTATTATATTATACTTTTTGTATACCATGGGGTAGGGGGGTGGTTGTTTTGATTATGTATTTTTTTTTTAGAATTTTTTCATCTCTAACCACATAATCGCTGTGGGGTTTTTGGGGGTTGGGGGGTGGGGGTGATACAGGGCCCCCCCAAAAACCCCCTCAAGATCCCCACAAAAACCCCAACCCGCACTCCAACCCAAAACCCACAACTTACCCCCACAAGCAAAAAAAAGGGGGGTTTTTTTTATGATTGCATCATTTATTTGAGGGGGGATCACTTTTGCACTTCAGTGCAGGGGTGTATTATCTCCCTTTAAATAGGACTTGTGATTTGTTTGTTTGCTTCTTTTTCTTACTATTATTGCTTTGGGTATGGAGGAATGTGGGGCAGGGGCGGTAGGAAGGGAAGGAGGGTGGTTTGGAGAGGAGGAGGGGAGGGTGAGAGGAACCCTTTAGGTGTGTGTATTAGACATCATTAGAGGGACATTTATGGATTATGATTAATTAGGAGGGATGATCATTCGTCTGTAACAGGGTCAATTCTCGATCCAGGTACAAGTTTAAACATGATGAATATTGCCGGGTGGGGTGGGAAGGGTATGGAAGAGGTGGTGGTGGTTGGTGGGTCAACTGTGACACCTGGCATTGGGTTGGATTATGATTGCCTCATTCATTAGGAGGGGTGATCACTCGTGTGTGTTAGACATCATTAACTAATGATTCTGGTTACGGTCATTGATTGCGTTAATCACTTTCCGCGGTCATTAACCTGTTGTGATGCGTAAGGTGAGGCGTTCTGTCCAGTCGCCTGTATTGGAGAGGAGGGAGGGACACCCTGTTAGATATCATTAGAGTCAGTTAATGATTTCCAGTTCCGATCATTGATTATGATAATCACTTTAATTATGCCTACTTTCTGCTATGATGCGCCATGAACGACCGTAAGGTAGTCTGGTGTGCATGCTAAACATCATTAACTATGATTAATGATTCCGGTTACGGTCATTGATTACGTTAATCACTTGCGGTTACGGT
>NC_051401.1:31087563-31102395 GCF_015228065.2 Penaeus monodon | reverse complement strand
AAAAACCCGTTATCAGCGTCTTCTTCGTCGTCAGAGAATATTTCTCCGTTGTAATGTTGACCGCAGCTTAGACGAGGGGCTCTATATTCCCGCACGCGCCGCACTCATCACTGACGCGGATGCGCGCGCGGGGAAGTAAAACCGCACGCGGCGGCGGCGAGGGCGGATGCGGCGAGGGCGGCGGCGGCGAGGAGGGCGCCTTTGACGACAACACTTACATAGAGAGGGGAAGAGGCACATTCAAGTTACTATATTTCTCAATTTTTCCCTGCGTAAAGTCGTTTGAATATTAAAAAATGACACTCATAAACCGTACCTGTCAACAATTTCAATATTTTTAATTATAAAGGTTCTCTCTCTCTCTCTCTCTCTCTCTCTCTCTCTCTCTCTCTCTCTCTCTCTATATATATATATATATATATATATATATATATATATATATATATCCGCTTGATATAAAAAAGGGATAAAAATATCTTGTATATTAGATAAAAGGGACCTTGTAAAATACTGCTCAGAGGCAAAATATGAAATACAAGGAATTAGATGATGACAAAGCCGGTTTATCTACTGAAGATAACACTGCAAAATTTAGCGAAAATATTTTTCTTGATATCAAAGAACTTTTATAAGAAGCCCCTCCCCTGTCGCCCCATGCAAACATGCATATGAAATCGGTAACAAGCAACTGGTGATTCCTGAGAAGTATCGGATTCACGTACTGAATCTCGCTCACGATTCCCTTACAGCTGGTCATTTCTCACACCGAAAGACGAGTTACAAAATATTTTCAAAGTTCTTTTGGCCCGGTGCAGGTGCTCAGATTAAAAGATATTGTCGATCATGTCCGACTTGTCAAAAATTTTCAGCTAAAGGAAGTGTGAGAAGGGTACCGATGAAAAACCTCCCCATAATTTCAGAACCATAGCTATAGACTTATTGGGTCCTTTTACACCAGCTTCTGAGAGAGGAAATAATTATGTTCTCACTCTAATAGACTATGCAACTAGGTATCCCGAAGCTATTGCCTTACAAAATATTGACACGATCACAGTAGCTGAAAGTTTAGTAGAAATCTTCTCGCGAATCGGTATACCGAGGGAAATCTTATCAGATCGAGGGTCTGAATTTAAGTCAGATCTTATGGGTGAAATCTATAGATTACTATCTGTAAAAGTCTTGTACACGAGTCCCTACCATGTTTCGTCACGCCTATACGCGTGACGTTACCGGACGCGATCCGACGGGCACGCCTATTAGCGTGATAGTCGTAATACCCGTCCCGACGGGGACGCCCTATACACTTTATAGATGAATGTTTTTGAGCTATTTTGTATGAATATAAGAGTTAATATGTTTGAATATGATTATACAAATATATGTTTATATGCATAGTTTCGATATACGTGTTTATTTGTCATGTTTGTGCTTGTTCGACGTGTTTTTCGCATAAGCGGTCCCGCTCCCGCCTATACGCGTAAGGTTACCGGACCCGTCCCGACGGGTACGTCTACTAGCGTGCTAGTCGTAATACATACCTTTTCCGAGGGGGAAACCCCTACACACGCGCAATTGTTGTGGGGTGACGGGAGAAGACGGTCATTGCAGTAAGTATTTGAAAAAGGGAGAAGTAAGTTGTGTGGCAGTATGTAAAAGGGATAAATGTGTGACCGTGGGGAAAAAGTGTGTAAAAGGGACTCGTGCGGTGACGGGGAGGGGAGGGTCACCGAGGAATCCCTGTTTTTGAAATGTTATTAGTAATTTCTTTATTTTTTTGTCTCTGAAACCTGACAGTCACTCAGCAAGTGTTCTACCATGACGCACGTCCCTACTGTACTTTGTGTGTGTGTGCGAATGAGAGAGCGAAGAGAGAGAGAGAGAGAGAATGTGCGTGTGTGTGTGTATGTGAGAGAGAGAGAGAGAGATAGCATGTGCGTGTGGGGTGTGTGTGCGTGCGTGTGTGTGTGTGTGTGTGTGTGTGTGTGGTGTGTGTGTGAGAGAGAGAGAGAGCATGTGCGTGTGTGTAGGTGTGTGTGTGTGTGTGTGTGTGTGTGTGTGTGAGAGAGAGAGAAAGAGAGAGAGCATGTGCGTGTGTGTACGTGTGTACGTTTCTGCATGTGCGTGTTTTACGTGATTTTCTAGTCTTTTGGGGGACAATGATTGCCAGTAGAGTAGTTCAGCCATAGTTTACCACTTCTCCGAATTCCCTCACGTGACTTATCCGTGACCCGACATGGCGAATCTGATTGGCTAATGCCTCTGAAAAATCGCAATAAAAGGCGCCCAGGGGGGAAAGGTTTATCACTCGTGGTCGAAACTCTGATGAGTAACACCTTATCCAAAAACACAGCAGCAATAAACAATAAGTCTTGTGCCACAAGAGCTACCCTGGAGCCCGGGGCCTCTCGTCTCGCTAGGCATTATTGTTTCTGAGTTTTCTAAAGTAACTCAAGTAAAGTAAAACCCGGGAAAAATTACAGATATTTATTGTGCTCTGCCAGCACCTTCAGTGCTCTTTTTTTGCAGGTGACACGAGGCTACAGTAGGCGTAGTCAGCACCCCCACCTCAGACCCGCAGCTCTCTTCATACCAGGGTAGCCCTTTGGCTTTGACCCTGGGTAGGGGGGGCCCAGTATCTGGGGCGCCCTTGGGCGCACTTTTTCTTTTCTATATTCTTCATCTTAATGTGACTTTCCTGAGCCTACCGGAGTTCCTCGGAACTCCCGTATTCGCTTGGGGGTGAGCATCTACTTACCTTTCCTTCGCCTGGGCAATTTTCGGCGGTAGGAAGTGTCCCACACATAACTAAATCCCTCGTTTGGGGTACTGGAGAACGCAACCAGGCTTCCACTGGGGGGGTAGGGGACGAATAAACTGATTTACTCTCTTAGCTATTGCTGTTTGGGTTTGATACCAAAGTTAAGAGCCTTTGATCCCTTCAGGACAAATTTTGAAAAAAGGGGGTCGGCCCTGGTCCGATGTCCAGTATGGATGTACCCCGGCTACCCCTTCTCATCCTCAAGGAGGAGGGGCGACTCATGACCACTCTCAGACCAATCTGACTTTGAACAAGGGAACCCCCCACTAACGACAAAACAAGAAGACCATTCTCAAAATCCCCACAGAATGCGGGGTTCGTAAATGTAAAATGCGTGAATGAAAATAAATCGCTTTTGAACGTGAACCCCTTCACATCAAAAAGGTCCTTGATGGTCAAGTGGAGGGCGAAAATTTTTTTGATTTTGTTAAAAAATTGCGAGATGGAAGCCTCCTTGTTAAAGTACAATACAACTCCCAAATTAAGGATTTACTTAAGCTGACGCAAATTCATGATCTTCGAGTTAAAGTAACTATTCCTACTGGGCCAAATACCTGTAAGGGAGTAATCTTTCACAGGGATTTGAGGACGATGGAAGAAAGTGAAATTCTTGAGAGCATGAAGGACCAAGACGTAGTGGACGTTCATTGTATGACCAAGAAGTTTTTTGACCTTTGCTTTGAATAAAATTCCAGAGTATGTCAACGTGGGTTATGAAACGTGCCCAAAAAGGGCCAATGCATTGTAATAGATGCCAAAAATTCGGACACACCTCTTTAAAGATGTATTGATAAAGACTCGAGTAAATTGTTTCCCGGGAAAATGTGCTGAAGCCCATGACACCATTACATGTACTAGCCAGATTTCCAAATGTGCTAACTGTGGAGGTCCCCATCAGTCAGGATCTGCTGAATGCAGCGTCCTGAAGAAGGAGACTGAGACATTAGCATATATGAGAAAGCATGAAGTTAGTTATACTGAAGCTAAGAGGAAAAGTGGAAAGTTTGACACACAAACCCGATATTTCCCTATGCTGAAGCAGTAACTAACATCACCCCTAGGGGCAAGTAATGTCAGTCAACAACTTGCAGCCAAGGAAAAGGAAAATTGCTGAACTTAAAAAAACCCGGTTAAAGAATTAAATATTAGTTTATCATTTGCCCAAAATTGGTTTGATAAATGACTGCATCAAGCCAGTCTAATCATCATTAGGAGGATGATACTGAATCACTGTCCGGAGCGCATCTTCCCGTCCGGGCTACTCGTGTGAGGACTTCGTCTGGCTCGCGATCGGCTTCTCGTGAGAGAAGCAGATCGCAATCTGTCAGTCGTTCCCTGCCAGGAGGTGCAGGACATGGAGGCTTCTGTCCCCAAAACCATCCCAAGAGAGGTCCCCGGGAAGCGAGGGAGGGGAGGCGCCTCCCTCCAAAAAAAGAAGAAAAAATCTGGTGGAAAAGGCCTTCCCAAAACCCCATAAAAACGTAATCTTCGCGTCGACCATTATACAAGGGGAACTGTCGAAGTTTTAGATCTAAAGTAAATGACCTTAAATATTAGCCTCGTCCTATGCTCCCGATATTATAGTTCTCCAAGAAACGCTTTTACACACCTTGTCTGACGAGGTCGTTTCGCTGAGGAACTACCATTAGTCAAAGGATCGTGAGGGTAGGTGTGGAGGCGGAGTCGCCATGTACATCCACCAAAGCCCCCCTTTTTACAGAAGTGACTATTGATTCTACTTTGGAGTTGTCGCATGCAAAGTAAATTAATGGCACGTATCTGGCTATATGTTCACTTATTGTCCCCCCTGATGCAGTGATAGCCTATGATGAGCTCTTTGCTCTTCGGGAACGTCTGCCACAAAAAAAAGTAATTTTAGCTGATTGTTAATGCTCATCATACGTTATGGGGTTCCTGCGGGTGGATGGTAGAGGTGAGCAATAGTTAAGTTGATTAATGAGTCTGATTTAGCCTTCTGAATGATGGTAGTCCGACGCGGGTGACGATAATACCGGTAATTTTTGAGCTTTATTGACCTATCACTGGTCTCTTCATCAATAGCAGCTAAGTGCCTGTGGCACACCATTGACGACTCGTTGGGAAGCGATTATCTTCCTATTTTGAATAAATATTCATGTGACACAGTGAGAACGTCTTCAGCGCCTAAATTTAACGTAAAAAGAGCAGACTGGGTCGCCTTCACAAGGAGCGTAAAGCTCGAACTTTTTTGGAGAAACCATTGAGATAAGTAAACAATATTCAGAATTCGATTATAGAAGCAGCTTTGCTATCCATTACTAAAAACTTCGACAGATAGCGTTAAGCATAGAGTTCCATGGTGGACACCAGATTGCCGCAGGGCGCTATGCCGATGCAATAAGGCCTACAGGCTTTTCAAAAATAATATCACAAATGAGAACTTTTGCAATTACAAACTAGCAAGAGCTAGGGCTCGTAGAGTAATAAGACAAGCAAAAAGAGACTCCTGGCGGAGCTTTGTCTCTACAATAAACAGCAACACCAAAATATCAGATGTTTGGTCCACTATCAATAAAATCAATAAGAAAAAATCATCTTCTAAAATCAGGAACATCACCCACGAGGGCACTAATTTCGATTCACCTAGAGACATTGCTAATGCACTCGCCAGGCAGTTCTCTCTACAAGCAGCTCATCTAATTACCATCCCACCTTCCTGACCCCCAAGGAATAGGCTGAGCTGCTACCCATTCACTTTGCCACAGGAGATGACTTGATTACAATAAAAAATCTACAATGGATGAGCTTGTCCGAGCCCTAGAAAGCCTGTGGGGACATCCCCAGGCCCCGTTTGAGATTCGTATGAGATGATGAAGCATCTTAATCATGATGCCATGCTTAAGTTGCTGGTAGTGTACAATGAAATTTGGAAAAGCCACACTTTTCCAAACTCATGGCACTTTGCCCACATCATTCCCATATTGAAAGGAGGGGGTAATCCCGGGACTTGCTATCTCCTACCGCCCAATTGCGTTGACAAGTTGTTTATGCAAGGTCATGGAACGAATTGTTAACAGTAGGCTTTACATTTTTTAAATTCCAGTAATTACTGGTTGACGAGCAGTGCGGCTTCCGCAAGGGACCCCAAAACTCTCGATCAGCTAGTAAAGCTGGACAGTCATATTCAAGAGGCCATTGCCAAAAAGATTTTTTTATTTCAGTATTTTTAGATATAGAAAAAGCCTACGACATGACATGGCGATATGGCCTACTCAAAAAACTTTAGCTTTTGGATTATGTGGAAACTTGCCTTGTTTTATTCAAAATTTTCTTTTCTGACAAAAACATTTGCTGTCAAATTATTTTCCGACAATGTCACTTTTTCGGACATTTTGTCCGGGCAAACGGGGTCCCACAAGGAAAGTGTCTTGTCACCAACATTTTTTCTATGTATGATTAATGACATCTTCCCAGCTCCTCCTCGGAATCTTAAATACTCACTGTACGCGATGATTGTGCATTATGGCATTCCAGCAAAATGCAGAATTCTCAGCAAATCGCATCCAAATTGGCACTTGATATGATTCATAACTGGGGCCTCCAGTGGGGTTTTAAGTTTTCCATTCGAAAGAGTATTGGGGTATTTTTTCACGTAAGAGAAAGCCCGAACATCAGGCTAACTCTTGCCCAACCACCCAAACCTATTCAAAATTCTGCAAAGTTTCTTGGGCTACTTTTTGATAGTAGACTCAATTGGAAAGACCACATGGTCAGTTAAAGAATAAATGTCAAAAAGTACTTAATTTATTAAAGTGCATTTCTGGTAACAAATGGGGAGCTGATAGACAGTCTTTGCTAATGGTATATAAAGCCCTAATTAGGTCTAAAGTAGATTATGGGTCTATCGTGTATTGTTCGGTATCGAGAACAAGTTTGAAAGGTTTGGATGCTGTGCAGAATGCCTGTTTGCGTGTGTGTCTTGGAGCCCTGAAGTGCACTCGGATCGAGCGTCTTGAGGCGGAGTCAGGAGTACCTCCCCTCCGACTCAGACGCGGCCAGTTAGCCTTGAGCTATGCCGCAAAGGTGGCTCGAGACCCGAGCCACCCTAATGGCAATGGAGGCATTAGGCCCTTTCCCCACGAGACTCCCGCCCTCGTCGCGAAAGTCGTATAGATCTCTCTATCATCGATACCCGGTTCAGTCAAATATAGCGCCAGGGGAAAACCCCCAATATTCTATCATGGACCCTGGCTTCCATCAGCCAAGGCCATGGCGCCGGAGGTGAGGTACGCCGGGAGGTTCAGAGAGACCCTTTATTAAACATCTCCCTTTTTTTCATATATATACCGACGGCTCCAAGACAGATGAGTGTGTGGGTGCGGGTGTATGGTCGACTGAATGTGAACTAAAGTTCAGACTGCCGACTCATACATCGATCTTTTTTGCTGAACTTTTGCCATTGATAAAGCCATTGATTTGCACTATCGACGACCCACGATAGAATAGTAATTTTTTCTGATTCATTAAGTTCACTTAAGGCCATTAAATCATTAGAAACCACCAAAAATGAACTACTGGGTAATATCATTTGAAAGTACATGGTGCCAATAAATCAATCAAGCTAATATGGGTCCCAGGCCACTTGGTATCCATGGCAATGAGCAGGCTGACAAACTAGCCGGGCCCAACTGGCGATTGGACACTAACATAGTTCGTACAGATTTTCAGGTGTTTTGTGTCCCTTATAAAAGCAAAAATACATCTGTGGCAAAGTGAGGGAACCAGCCTCCAACTCACAAACAAGACAAAACAAAAAATAGAAATGTGGAATACACCACAGAAAGATAGAAGGGAGGAGGGGGTGTTGACCCGTTCAGGTCAATGCCACCAAAATCACCCACCTCACTCCCTATATTGAACGAAATTTTCCTCCACAGTGCCCGCAATGCACCACCATCTTAACAATAAACCATCTATTAACAACATGTCCAATACACCAAGATCACAGACTACCTTTAAAAAATTATTTCCAAATAAAAAATATAAATTTTACACTTTTAAACTTATTATCAGATGAGAAAAATCATCAGCAAAGTAATAACTTTTTTAAGGGAGACAAAACTTTATGACCTTATATAGATTGATAGAATAAATAGGATCCATTGGCTTAATAACCTTGGCCACATGCCGCTGGTTGATAGCCAAGAAATCCAACAAAGAAAGAAGAAGAAAGAAGGTAATCACTCGTGTTTCAAATTTTGATGAGCGAACACCTTGTTAACGAAGTAACAACAAATACAAAGTCTTGTGCCACAAGAGCTACCCTGGAGCCCGGGGCCTCTCGTCTCGCTTGACATTGTTGTTCCTGAGTTCATTTAACGTAAATAAAAGTAAAGTAAATCCTGTAATTACAGAACATTTGTGCTTGCCAGCACCTCAGTGGGTTTGTTTTTGCAGGTGACACGAGGCTACAGTAGCCGTAGTCAGCACCCCCCCTCAGATCCGCAGCTCTCTTCTACACCAGGGTAGCCCTTACGGGCATTGACCCCTGGGTAGGGAGGCCCAGTCTGGGGTGTCCTTTGGGGCACTTTTCCTTCATTCTAAAATTTTTCCTCTTTCATGTGACTTCCCTGAGCCTACCGGAGTACCCTTGTGGGCTCCCGTATTCGCCTTTGGGGTGGGCACCGACTTACCGTCCTTCCACTAGGCAAGTTCGGCGGTAAGGAGGGGTCTTCCACATAACTCGATCCTCTCTGTGGTACTGGAGAACGCAACCAGGCTTCCGTTGGGGGGTAGAGGACGGAAACTGCCACACTCTTCTCTTAGCTATTGCTGTTAGGTTGATTAACAATAGTTAAGGGGCAACTGGTCCCTTCAGGACAACGGGCACGGGCCCAGGGGTCGGACTCGGTCCGATACCCATTATGAGCGATTCCTCGGCTACCCCTCCTCCTCCTCAAGGAGGGAGGACGACTCATGACTCTCCTACGACCAATGCGACCTTGAACAACGGAACCCCTACTGCTGACAAACGAGAACGACGTTTTTTTTCAATCCCTCCAGAGAATGCAAGGTATTTGACTGTCAAATGCGTGAATGGAAATCAATCGCTTTTGAATGTGAGCCCCTTCATCATCAAGAAGGTCCTTGATGGTCAAGTGGACGGCGATTTTGATTTTGTCCGGAAATTGCGAGATGGTAGCCTCCTTGTAAAGTGCAGTTCAACTCCCGAGATTAAGGACCTGCTTAAACTGACGCAGATTCATGATTTGAAGGTTAACGTAAATATCCCCATTGGCCCCAAAACCTGCAAGGGAGTAATCTTTAAACAGGGATTTGAGGACAATGGAAGAGAGCGAAATTCTGAAAATATGAAGGATCAAGCGTAGTGGATGTGAACTGCATGACCCAAAAAGACGGGAATGTACGAACCAAAAACCGGATTGTGCTTTTTGACTTTTGCTTCGAGTAAAATCCTGAGTATGTCACAGTTGGATATGAACGTGTCCAAGTGCGACCTTATATTTTAGAATCCTATGCGCTGTAATAGATGCCAAAAATTTTGGGCACACCTCTTACGATGCAATGATTAAAGATACTAGTAAATTTACTTGCGGTAAATGTGCTGGAGATCATGACACTGCTGTATGTACTGAGAAACTCTCAAGGTGGCTAAAATGTGGAGGTCCTCATCAATCTGGCTCTGCCGAGTGCAGCAGCTTGAAGAAGGAGACTGACATATTAGCATACATGAGAGGTCATGGTGTTAGTTACCGTGAGGCCAAGAGGAAAAATTTAAGGTTTGACCAGCAAACCCAATACTTCCTACACTTCAGTAGCAACCAACACACTTCCAGTGCAAACAGCATCAATCAGGAACTTGCAAATAAGGATAAAGAAAATTGCTGAGTTAAAGGAAACGGTTAAGGGAAATTTAAAGAGTCAAATTAAAGAAATTTAAAAACCCAAATTTAACAAATTTCTGAATCGACCCCGCAAAAACAGCAGCATCATAAAGGGGGATGATACCAAATCACAATCTGGATCGCACCTTCTCGTCCCGGCGAATCCTGCTAGACTTCGCCTGGTGTTTGTCTGTTTCTCGGAACAGATACTTCTCCTGGGCGTCTCCCTGGCAGCGAGACGCAGGACATGGGACTACTGTCTCCAAAAATACCCATGGGGCCCCTGGGTAGCAAGGGGAGGAGGAAAGAACCTCCCTCCCAGAAAAAAAAATGAAAACCTGCGGACAAGGCACTTCTAAACCCCATAAAACGTAATCTTCGCGTTAACCATTATACAATGGAACTGTCGAAGTCTTAGATCTAAAGTAAATGACCTCAGATTATTAGCCTCGTCCTATGCTCCCGATATTATAGTCCTACAAGAAACGCACTTAACAAACCTCGTCTCTGACGAGGTCGTTTCGCTGAGGAACTACCATCTGTGTCGGAAGGATCGAGAGGGTAGGGGTGGAGGCGGAGTCGCCATGTACATCCACCAAAGCCTCCCTTTCACTGAAGTGACTATTGGTTCTACTTTGGAGTTTGTCGCATGCAAAGTAAAAATCAATAATGCGTATCTGACTACATGTTCGGTGGTTTATTGTCCTCCTGATCAATTGGTAATTTATGATGAGCTTTTTGCTCTTCAGGATAGTCTGCCACAAAATAAAGTAATTTTAGCTGATTTTAATGCTCATCATACGTTATGGGGTTCCCTGCGGGTGGATGGTAGAGGTGAACAAGTAGTTAAGTTGATTAATGATTCTGATCTGGTCCTTCTGAACGATGGTAGTCCGACGCGGGTGGACGATAATACCGGTAATTTGAGCTTTATTGACTTATCACTGGTCTCTTCATCAATAGCAGCCAAGTGCCTGTGGCACACCATTGACGACTCGTTGGGAAGCGATCATCTTCCTATTTTGATTAAATATTCATGCGACACAGTGAGAACGCCTTCAGCGGCTAAAATTTTAAAGTAAAACGAGCAGACTGGGTCGCCTTCACAAGGAGCGTCCCAAACTCGAACTTGTTGGAGAAACCATTGATGATAAAGTTAACAATATTTAGAATTCGATTATAGAAGCAGCATTGCTATCCATTCCTAAAACTTTGACAGATAGCATTAAGCATAGAGTTTTCCCTGGTGGACACCAGATTGCCGCAAAGGCGCTGTGCCGACACAATAAGGCCCTTTCAGGCTTTTCAAAATAACATCACAAATGAAGAACTTTTGCAACTACAAACTAGCAAGAGCTAGGGCTCGTAGAATAATAAGACAAGCAAAAAGAGATTCCTGCGGAGCTTTGTCTCTGCAATAAACAGCAAAACCAAAAAATCAGAGGTTGGTCCACTATCAATAAAATCAATAAAAAAAAATCATCTAAAATCAGGAAATCATCCACGAGGGCAAATAATTTCGATTCACCTAGAGACATTGCTAATGCACTCGCCAGGCAGTTCTCTTTCACAAGCAGCCTCGGGAACTAAACCCTCCCACTTTCCTGAACCACCAAGGAAGCCCCTGAGCTGCAACCTATTCACTTTGCCACAGGAGATGACTTTTACTATATAAAGACCTAACAATGAATGACCTTGTCCCAGCCCTAGAAGCCTGTAGAAGAACATCCCCAGGGCCCCGTGAGATTCGATAAAGAGATGATGAAGCTCTTAATCATGATGACATGATTAAGTTGCTAGAAGTGTACAATGAAATTTGGAAAAGTCCCCACTTTTCCAAACTCATGGCACTTTGCCCACATCATTCCCATATTGAAAGGAGGGGTAATCCCAGACTTGCCATCTCCTACTTGCGTTGACAAGTTGCTTATGCAAGGTCATGGAACGAATTGTTACAGTAGGCTTTTTGCATTTTTTAAATTCCGTAATTTACTAGTTGACGAGCAGTGCGGCTTCCGCAAGGGACGCCAAACTCCGATCAGCTGGTAAAGCTGGGACAGTCATATTCAAGAGGCCATTGCCAAAAAAGATTTTTGATTCAGTATTTTTAGATATAGGAAAAGCGTACGACATGACATGGCGATATGGCCTACTCAGAAAACTTTATGCTTTTGGATTACGTGGAAACTTGCCTTGTTTTTTCAAAATTTCATTTCTGACAGAACATTTTCTGTCAAATTATTTTTCGACAATGTCCTTTTCGGACATTTTTGTTCAGGCAAACGGGGTCCCACAAGGGAAATGTCTTGTCACCAACATTATTTCTATGTATGATCAATGACATCTTACCAGCTCCCCCTCGGAATCTTAAATACTCACTGTACGCTGATGATTGTGCATTATGGCATTCCAGCAATAATGCAGAAATTTTCAGCAATCGCATCCAATTGGCACTGGATATATTCATAACTGGGGCCTCCCGTGGGGTTTTAAGTTTCCATTCGAAAGAGATTGGGGTAAAATTTTCAGTGGAAAAAGGAACACAGGAACTCTAGACAAAACCCCCAAACATCAAAATTCTCAAGCTTCTGGGCTAATTTGACGTAGACTCAATGAAAGACCACATTGGTCAGTAAAGAATAAAATGTCAAAAGCACTTAATTTATTAATGCATTTCTGGTAACAAATGGGGAGCTGATAGAACATCTTTCTATGTTAGAAAAGCCTGATTAGGTCTAAAGTAGATTATGGGTCCCAAACGGTATGGTTCGCATCGAGAACAAGTTTGAAAAAAGGGTTGGATGCTGTTGAAGAATGCCTGTTTCTTTTGGGGCTTGGAGCCCCTGAAATGCACTCGTTTGGCGTCTTGAGGTGGAGTCGGAGTACCTCCCCTGACTCAGAAAAAAGCGCGGACAGTTAGCCTGAGCTATGCCGCAAAGGTTTGGGTCGAAACCGAGCACCTAATGGCATGGAGGCATTAGCCCTTTGCCCGAACTCCACGACCTCGTCGCGAAAGTCGGATAGATCTCTCTATCTCGATACCTGGTTCAGTCAAATATGCGCCATGGAAAACCCCATTTTCTATCCTGGAAGCCTGGCTCCATCGCCAAGGCCATGGCGCCGGAGTTGAGGTACGCCAGAGTTTCAAGAGACCTTTAAAAATATCCCTTTTTCATTATATACCCACGGTCCAAGACAGGGTGATTTTGTGGGTGCGGGTTTATGGTCGACTGAATGTGAACTAAAGTTCAGGACTGCCGAAGCATACATCGATCTTTTTTGCTGAACTTTTTGCCATTGATAAAGCCCTTTACTTTGCACTATCGACGACCCACGATAGAATAGATTTTTCTTTAAATTTAAATTCACTTTAAGCCATTAATCATTAGAAACCACCAAAAATGAAATACTGGTAATACATTTGTAAGTACATGGTGCCAATAAATCATCAAGCTAATATGGTACCAGGCACTATTATCCATGGGAATAGCAGGCTGATAAATTAGCCGGGTCAAACTGGTGACTGACTTGCATAGTCCGTACAGATCTCGGTTTTGTGTCTCTTATAAAGAAAATACATTTCTGTGGGAAGTGTGGACCAGCCTCCAAATCCCAAACAAAATAAAACAAAATAGAACTGTGGGACACGCCCCCGGAAAACAGAAGGAGGGGTGGTTTGGCTCGGCTCGGGTCAATGCATCCGAATTACCCACTCACTCCCTATATAGGAAAATTCCCCGCGTGCCTCCAGGTGTACCACCACCCCTTTCAGTAAATCATCTCATAACAGTATGCACAAAATCACAAACCAAGACAGCAAATAAAAACTATTCAGAATTAAAAATAAAGACTTTACGCACAACTTCAGATTAAAGAAAAATAGTACATAAATTAATCCCTTTCTAAGGAGCAAACTTTATGACTTATCCTAGATTACAGAATGAATAGGATCCCTGCTTAATAACCTTTGGCCCCATGCGCTGGTTGATAGCCAAGAAATCCAACAAAGAAGAAGAAAGCAGGCACTCACTTGGATGGAAGAATTTGACTTTGACAATGTCAAGACAAATCTCTGTACGCCGGCCGCAGCAAGGATTCCCCTGCTGTTCGGGACCCTTCAGCACGTTGATGACCCCCCAAACCCGACGTGGGGCTCCAACGCTTGCGGAAACCCCAGATCCCTTCGTATCTGTATTTCCCCAGACGAAGAGGATTATACACCCCCTGAAAATTTGGGTAGGACAGCATCTCTCGTAAGTTCTTTTTTGACTTTAAAAAAAAACGTGTCGTGGAAAAATGACTTGTTCTGCATACAAAACTGTTCAAGAGAACTCAGTTACCTTTGTATTTTTTTTACAGAAGTTCAAATTCACTCGATTTTGACGGTGACGACTGGATGGGAGGGATCCGAGTTTGATACCGTGATCGGGTGTGGACGACGACTCAGAGGAAGATTTCATCTCGTCGACCCCATAGAAGTATCACAGTGTTTCCCAGGGAGTTGTTTCAGACCATTGTGGACGGACGATGTAAGTAAAAACAATATCTCTGTTTTTCTGACTTTAAAATCGTAATTTTCTACATGTCTTTTTGAAAAAACCCCGATTTACAATGTCTTTTTCTTCCAACACAGGTATGTTCGCAGACCCGCGCACCCCTTCATCCCCTATGAAGGGTGGAGGACCCAACGGTTGCGGGAAGTCCGCCCCCTAGTCGGCTTACGATTCCCGATGGGCCTTCAGCGAAGAGGGACCAGAGGGAATGGTGGCGACGGACCCGTTATGTCCCCATCGGTGTTTCTTTGAGAAATATGAAATATAAAAGGCAGATTGATGCGTTGGCACTCGCACTCAGTTTTATAAAACAGTATTGAGTACATAAAGTGTAATGAAAGTTGGAGCTGTATTTTTCGCCGCTGTCCTCGAAGAATTTAATTAGTCCAATCATATAAAGTAAAATTATTAATTTTAACTAATGTGGGTTGTCATGGATGGTCTAATTCTCATTTGAAAACTTTTTTTCGTACCTGTTTTACGTAATCATATTATATATAAAAGGGTTTATTTAAGTTTCGAAGCGTTTTGGTTAAGCATCTCCCTTTTGTCTTACACGAACGCCTGGGTAAAAAAA
>NC_051401.1:31083482-31087463 GCF_015228065.2 Penaeus monodon | reverse complement strand
TATTTAAAAAATAAATTTAAAAATTTATTAATAAATAAAAAAATAAAAAATTTTTAATAATATTAAAAAATATAAAAAAAAATAAATAATATAATATAATATATAAATATATATAAATTTTATAATAATTTTAATTATATAAAAATAAATAATTATATATATATATATATATATGTATATATATAATATATTATATATATCTATATATATATAATAAAATTATATATATATAATATATATATATATATATATATTTAAAATATTATATTATATATATATATAATATATATATTTTAAAATATATATATATATATTTATATTACATAGATATATTATATATTATATATTATAATACACACACACAAACACACACACACACACACACACATACACACCACACACACACATTATATATATATATATATATATATAATTATATATTTTATATATATATTTTATATAATAAATATATTATTATATATTATATATATATCTACATATATATAATAATATACATATAATACATATATATAATCTATATATAAAAATAATAAGTATATAATACCACTTGGTGTATATGTGTTATATATATATAAAATATATATATAATATATATATATATAGATAGATAATAGATAGATGATAGATAGATAGATAGATAACAGATAGATAGATTTTATTTATATAATATATATATTATATATATTTTAATATATATATATATATATATATATTATATATATATACTTATTTTACTTGTTTGCTTATTTATATATCTAAATATATGTTTTCAATAATCATCATCTATTATTATCTAATCTATCTATCTTCTATCTATTATATATATATATATATATTATATATATATATGTGTGTGTGTGTGTGTGTGTGTTTTGTGTGTGTGTGTGTGTGTGTGTGTGTATGTGTGTGTTTTGTTAAGATGTGGATAATTATTTTTGTTACAGGATGTGGATAATTCTATTTCGTTACCAGTGGACCACGTGGTGTTTTCCACGTGGAGCCAAATGGCACAAATAAGAACCACCCGCTCAGCGAGGGCGGAGGTCACATTTTATATCTGACCTCGTTTGACCGGGAGTTCGTTCCAAGCTACCGACGCGGTAGGGTCACCTCTCGCCTCCCTCCGGGGGAGTTCGTGTGAAGCACCCGACGCGGTAGGGTCAGCTCCGCCTCCCTCTCCGGGCGAGCTGGCTGCGACCCGCATACCGCTCTTAACCCCTTTAGAGAAGTCGTAGCGTCGTCGTAGCGTGTGTTCACCCCTTTACGTGTGTTTTGCGTCCCTGTCAGCCACTGTACTAGAGTACGCATAGCCTTTTACAGTCTGGTGGCAGCGAGGGCCGTTGCATCCTTTTGGCATGCAACACGGACACACCACCCCCGAAGAAAATCCGCTCGACCGCTTCAAGACATGGCTAAGAAAAAAACACGTAAGTACACGTTTGGGCCCCTTTCTTATTTCTTTTCCCTTCCTTCTCCCATACATGTGTTAAGCCGTTGTTTTTTGTTGGGTTAAAAGGTGCTAATGACAGCAAATGGCACGTTCTCCACTATTCTTCCACCTCAGATCGCATTTCCGTGCGATCGAGTATGTGATCAATAAACATGAATATCGTTCGTTAGTTAAGTAATTAATTATTTTCTCTCGTTTTTAGAGATTTATATTGTTTCATCTGCAACGAATTTAACGCGTTCGTGATTTTATCTTATCACGAATACCATTTCATTTTATCTCGTTCCTAACCCTCGCCCCCGACCTGACCGTCCCTTTTCTCTCTTTTACGGTCACTTTGGATTAGAAAAAGGTTATTTTCCTGTCTTGACCTGACCTCACTTTCTCTTTTCCCGGTCGGTGGCGGCGTGGGTAGGGTCAGATGACCACTTGGTTCCCTCTAATTTGGAAGCAAACATATCATTGTTACATTGCTTTTTGGTGACACGTTCTATCGGCGCTAGAGCGAAGCAGGTAACAAAATTGTATTATTTGGATATAGCGTAGGATCTTCCCCCTTATCATAGTGCACAGGATTGCCCGATATTGCCCCGGGGTTGCGTAAACGCCTAATAGATCTGCGCTCCGTCGTTCGAAAGTAGGTGCAATAAACCGAAGTTATTCGTTCGTTCGGCTCCCTTTGAGTCAGTGTGACCCGCGGTTACGTCCGTTAATTAATGTAGGACTAGGGTTTAAGCTAGAATTATTATTCGCTTATTAATCACACCTTTCTCACCCTCCTCAAGTCGCTTGCATGTTTTGGGTACCCCCCAAGCGTTTGTGTGATTCGTGAATTATATATCCTTCGGGAATTTTGCGAGCGCCCATTACAGATACGCAGAAGAGAGCAGGGTTATTATATTCCTGGCTCAAGTCGCTTCAGTCATATACGGCATTGGGTATAGGATCCCCCCGTTATGAGTTTTATTGAAGTCTGACGTGCAAAGCTAGACATGTACCTCGGCGGTTCAGATTTCTGACCCCGAGAAGATTTGCTTGATAAAAAATTGGCGAATATTTTTTCATGTCACCATTCATTCATACGTACATTCTGTCACATATCATTATATGTTGAATTCAATGTGGTAGTTGAAATAATCTTAAATAGCTAGCATTGCTAATTTACTTCAGTTTTGTTATAGTGAACGTTAATATTCGTGTTTATGATTCATTCTCTGTGTGAGGTCACTCGCTTTCCCTCTCATTAACGCTAGCTGTCACTCACACACGCATACACACACACCTTCACCTCACTCACACACGCAGGACAAAAGACACTGACCCTTTTTCATTAATAAGGCTGGTTGCTGTCTTAGTGCCGGCGTAAAGATTTATTATGTATCTCTTTAGCCCGCAATTTTGTCCGTCGTGACGAGTGGTTCATACATAAAGTACAAGTTACATCTATTTCTTATCTGTGTGACGACTATGGTTCAAATAGATCTTCGCGGATCGCCGATGTCGTTCCCTTATCTACTCTCATATCTATCAGAGATGGTTGGTAGTTCAAATAGGTCTATGCGGACCGCTACTGACATCTCCCTCTTCTATTTTCTTCTTTACCTTTGTGAAAATAAAACACCAAATGAAAAAAAAAAGACGAAATTAAGTTAAAAACCAACATTAAAAACCGTAAATTGTTATGAATAACCGGCTAGTGGTAATTATCACCCCATCTTCTCTGTTGCCTTTCTTTTTCTCTTACTCTGGCCCTTACGTGTATGATCTGGCTCCCCGACTTTATATTGCAGTCGGACCGACACGGCACCGAAGGAGGACCCTTAGGATGCTGTGAGAAGGACGTCATCGAAGATCGCCATAAGCCCACGGACCAGGATTTTCGTCAGAAGAGGTGTTAAGCCGTCCCATTGTAGTGGACGGGCGTTGCCTGCCAGACTCCCCGTAGATCCAGCAAACCAGCACCTTTGCCGCAGGTACCAGTCACCCCAGAATGCTGTGCATAGGCGACGCCTGGCGGACGCCTGCAGATCCGGTCAACTCCAGGAGCTCGTAATGCAGATATCAGCAGCCCCGAGATGCAGCCCCTGCCCCGACGCCCGTAGATCCGGATGAAGATTACGAGGACGTGTGGACGCGAGAAGGACCTGGACGAGATCTGTGAGGACGTGTGGACGAGGACGCCGCCGAGTTAGGCCTGGGCCAGGACTACGAGGAGGTCAGGACGAATCCGAAGTCAAGGAGGACCTGTGCGAGACTTTCGAGGACGTGTGAACATCGAGAACGGACAGATTACACCAAGGACCAGAAGGATGAGGACGACAGGGACGAGCAGCCACGAAGATGCACCAGGACGACGCACGAGAACGAGACGACCAGCCAAGTTAGGTCACCCTTGAAGGCGCCTCGAGGGCGAGGCGCGAGTAGGTGGCGAGCAATATAAGATGTGGATAATTCTATTTCTGTTACAGGATGTGGATAATTCTATTTCGGTTACCAGTGGACCACGTGGC
>NC_051401.1:31070982-31073482 GCF_015228065.2 Penaeus monodon | reverse complement strand
CACAACATAAAAAAAACTAATAAAATTTCCCTTGGGAACATAAAAACAGTTAACTCATCAAAGTATCCGAATAATGGCCATGACAAATAAATGTCAAAAATAAAAACGGATCCAGATTAATATATATTCGTATTTTGAAACAACTTTGTAAAGACATAATCCATGCAGACATAAAAAAGACTGACAGCGGTGATTTACTAATATTAGCTGCACGAAAACAGCGGTTCCTTAGGCATAACTAATGATAACGACTGATGGCTACTACAGGTTATCTTCAGAACCCCGGCCACCATCATTATGAATACTTCAGCCCTACTAGTTTGCAAAATAAATGAAGCTCAGAGACAAAACGGATTTCACTCTCACAAGTGTAGGAAGAATGATATATACGTTATCGAATAAGACAAGGAGATAAAGATCTTCAACGTATATTATTTCCAGAAAGCCCCAAAATAGCATAAATGCACAAAGCCGTGTTTCTATCGTCCCACAACTTTAGTCTGTTTCGACCCTCTTGTTTGGCGCATCGACTCGAGCCTCGTCGGAATGATGTCAAATAAAGTCTTGACCTTCGGCCCGGTCGTGCAGCTCAGGCGTAACGGTATATGTAAACACAGTGGCCTCTCCCACGCATCCCTGTCTTTGCATACTACTTTCTATAGATTTGACCATAAAAATGGGAGGAATGCTCATAGAATAAATACCTTGCATTTTCTTTCACTTTATCTGCTTAAACAATGAACATATATCCTAGAGATTAAAAATTTTATAACGGGTCTGCAGAAGCGCTTCGCCTGTGTCTCATTAAAAGGTTTCAGATGCTCCGTCAACACTGGAAGGTCAGGCAAAGAGCCTGTTGATTTGTATGCTGGCCGATGAATAGCAGAGGCTATTCCTGGATGATGTCTGAAATATTATTATTATCATTCACTTTCCAAGAGGTAATTAACGTTCCTGGAACTGACATCTCAAAGGTTGGATCTCTTTTGTGGTCTAGAACATACTGTACTAACCTAGTGATAGGCGCTAATCACAACAATGAAAGTCATTGCGTATGCATCGCACCAACAAGCTGTGTCTATAAACTGCAACAGAACAGATCTGACCCGAATACACAGGGGAAAAATTCTCGATGTTCCTAGCAGAAACAATGGAGGATGGGAAACGGAAAAATAATAATCATATATTTAAAATGTACCATCATCCCAAACATGTTTGATAAATGCATGATCTTTATAGTATAAATTCACATTTACAGATGATAATATTGATGTTGGGGATGGATGAATTTATGATGGTCTTAAGAATCTAAAAGACGAGAGCGGATAATTTCTTAGCCATTTCATTTCACAGAGGCGATGGACATTTTATCCATACACACATATAATATATATAGATATAATATACATATATATATATATATATATATATATATGTATATATACATACATATATATATATATATATATATATATATATATTATATATATATATATATATATATATGTATATACATATATATATATATATATATATATGTATATATATATATATATATATATATATATATATATACAAAGATATAGGTATGTATATATATTTTTTTCAACAGTCATTTATTCCACTGCAGGAAATCGGCCTCTCTCAATTCATTATTTGAGAGGTTATTTGGCAGTATCACCCTTGCCTGTGATTCGATGCCCTTCCTAATCAACAACAGTTCGGTGCACTTAACACCTGTGCCACGGCGGCGACTTTCCCCTAAGACACCTGCGTTTGACTTTTCAAGGCGATGCGTCGTTTTCTCGCCGTGTGATCGGGCTCGAGTGAGCAGTCAGAGCGCAGGCATTTTTACGACTGCTGTGACGGGGAATTGATCTCGGGACCATGAAGGTCGGAGTCCAGTGCTCTAACCATATGTGTATATATATATATATATATATATATATATATATATATACATATATATATATATATATATATATATATATATATATATTATATATATACATATAATTAATATATATATATATATATATATATATATATATATATATATATATATATTATATATTATATATTAAATATATATACATATATATATACATAATATTTATATATATATATTATATTATATAATATATATATCATATATATATGATGGTTGTGCATTCACGTGCATGGTGATGTGAAGCGATGGTGTGGTAGCCTAGATAGTGTTAAGTGCTGCATGCCTTCTTGCTTGCAGCTTCCACCCTGGTTAGCTCAGTGCGAAAAGGAGCAGCTTTTGCATAAGTCTCCCCTGCCAGGTCACAGCCTCTCCCTCACCAAGACTTGCAGTGCCTCCTGGCCACCATGGTAACGGGCACCTTGCGTCCCAGGCTAAATCTGTAGGGATCTCGAGCCAGAGCCCCAGAGGTACGAGCTATGGCCACCAGGTGTGGACACGCTCTGCTCCGTACCAACTCCTGCCCCCTAGCCCCCTGGTAATGGGCGGTTC
>NC_051401.1:31029378-31044378 GCF_015228065.2 Penaeus monodon | reverse complement strand
CCTTGGGCTAACTAATGTAAGGGACTGGGGCTACTACGGTTATCTTTAGAAACCCCGGCCCCCCATTTTATTATGATACTTCAGCCCTACTAGTTTTTTCAAAATAAATGAAGCTCAGAGAAAAAAACGGATTTTCCCCTTCCAAAATGTAGGAAGAAGATATTAAAGTTACGAAAAAGACAGGAGTTAAAAAATCCCCAACGTATATTATTTCCAGAAAGCCCCAAAAAAAAGCATAAATTCACAAAGCCGTGGTTTTTATCGTTCCCCCAACTTTAGTTTTGTTTTTGACCCCTTTTTTGGGGCAAACGACTCGAGGGCCCCGTCGGGGAAGTGTCAAAAAAAAGTTTGGGCCTTCGGGCCCCGGGCGTGCAGCTCAGGGGTAAAAGGTATATGTAAACACAGTGGCCTCTCCCACGCAAACCCGGGCTTTGGCCCCCTTTTCCCCCTTTTTTATAGATTTTACCCCTAAAAATGGGGGGAATGTCATAGAATAAAAAACCCTTTCATTTTCTTTCACTTTTAAACTGCTTAAAAAATGAACATATATTTCCCAAGATTATAAATTTTTAACGGGGCTGCAGAACGCTTGCTTTTCTCTTAAAAGGGTTTTAGATGCTTCCGGCAAACTGGAAGGTGGCAAAGAACCTGTTGATTTGTTTTGCTGGCCGATGAATAGAGAGGCATTTCCCCGGTTTATGTCTGGGAAAAATTTTTTATCTTTTACTTTCCAAGAGGTAATTAAAAGTTCCTGGAACTGACATCTCAAAGGGTTTGGGTCTCTTTTTTGGTCTAGAACATACTGACTAACCTAGTGATAGGCGTAATCACAACAATGAAAAATCATTTCGTACATTTTGCACCAACAAACTGTGTCTATAAACCCGCAAAAAAGAAAAGATCTGGGCCCGAATACACAGGGGAAAAATTCCCCGATGTTTCCTAGAGAAAACCCAAAGGGGGATGGGAAACGGAAAAATAATAAACATTATTTAAAATGTACCTCTCCCCAAAAAGTTTTATAAATGCATGATCTTTTAGTATAAATTCACATTTACAGTGATAATATTGGGTGTTGGGGATGGATGAATTTTTGATGGGCTTAAGAATTTAAAAAACGAAAAAGCGGATAATTTCTTAGCCAAATTTTATTTTACAAAAAAAAGGGGCCCCGGGGCATTTTTTTCCAAAACACCATATAAATATAGGGAATATAACTATGCGTAATATGCAGGGATATAAACTATTAAAATAAACATATATGTTGAAATATTTTAATATGTAACATTATATTACATATATTACATTCAACTAATATATATATATATATATATTAATATAATATTTTAATTTTATAATTTATGTAATAATACCCTACATATTATAAAATATTATAAAATTATAATATAAAATATATATATTTATAATTTTTACACATATATAAACACACACACACGTGTATATATGTATTTTATATATAAATTATATATATAATTTAATATATATATTTTATATAAAATATATATTATATTATATAATATATATATGTAATAAAATATATATATATTATATATAATTATATAATTTTATAAAATATATAATGTAAAATATATAAAATATATTATATATATATTTTATTCCCCCGATATAGGTATGAATATTTTTTTTTCAACAGTTTATTTTTTTCCCTGCAGGAAATCGGGTCTCCCCCAAATTTATTATTTTGGGGGTTTTTTTGGCAGATCCCCTTGCCTGTTGGGTTCGATGCCCTTCCTAATCAACCAAAATTTGGGCCATTAACACCTGTGGGCCCCGGCGGCGACTTTTCCCCCAAACACCTGCGTTTGACTTTTAAGGGGGATGCGTCGTTTTTTTTCGCCTGTGATCGGGCCCCAGTTGAGAAATAAAAGCGCAGGCATTTTTTTCGACTGGGTGGACGGGGAATTTTATCTCGGCACCATGAAGGTCGGAGTCCAGTGCTCTAACCATATGTTTTTATTTTATATATATATATATTATTATATATATATATATTTATATATTATATAAATATATATATATTTTTTTTCATCCCTTTATATTTTATATATTTGATATTTTTATATATATATATATATATTTATATAATAATATTTTATTATATATATATATTAAAATATATATATATATATATATAATATATATATTACTATACATATAAAATATATAATATATATATATATATATATAATATATTTATTATATATATAATTTTACAAAATTATATGATGGGTGGGGGTGCTTTTACGGGGAAAGGTGGGTGTGAAACGATGGTGGGTAGCCCAGAAAAAAGTGTTAAGTGCTTTCATGCCTTTTTGCTTGCAAGCTTCCAACCCCCGGTTAGTCAGTTTCGAAAAAAGGGGGGCAGCTTTTTTCATAAAATCTCCCCCGCCAGGCCAAAAGCCTCCCCCTCCCAAGACTTTTTGCAGTGCCCCCTCGGGGGCCCCCATTGGGGAAATTTGGGGGCCCCCTTTCGGTCCGGCCAAATCCCGTAGGGGGTTTTGGAGGGGCAGGAGGGGGGGCCCCCGAGGTACTGAGCTTTTTGGCCCACCAGCGGGGTGGGCCGCTTGGTCCGTTTTCCAAAATCCTGCCCCCTAGCCACCCTTGGGGGGAATGGGGCGGTTCGGGGGGGAAATGGGCCTTGCCAGTGCTCCTCCCCCCCAAAAAACCCCCTGGCAAAAATCAATTAAAAAAATGGAAAGCTGGGGGGGAAGGGGGGTTGTCCCTTCCCCCCCAGCAAAATTTGGCGGGGGTGGGCCCCGCGGGAGGGGGAAATGTTGGGTGCGGGGTTGGAATGGAAGAGGTTTTCTCGTCCCGCCCGTGCCCCCGGGAGGTGCCAAAAACCCCCTGTGGGAACTTGTGGGGCAAAAAACCTTCGGGGAAACCCCCCGGTGGATAGGGGGGGCCCCCCAGGCCCACCCACCCCCTTTTTTTGGGGCTGTGTCGGGGGTGGCGGCGAGGGGGCCTGCACCCGGGGTGCCCACCCGGGCTTAATCTCAGGGGTGCTTTCCGGGGGAGGCGCTTGGAACCTGGTCCTTGCAGCAGGTGGGGCGGTTTTCCTCTGCTATCGCCCGGGGTTTAAGCAAATGGGAGTTGGGGGGCTGCCCCCTCAAGGTGAAAAATCTGGTAGAGGCCCCGAAACTGTGGGGTGGTTACACCTACTAAATGGTCGGGCCCGGGAGGGGGGGGGGGGGCACCACCCCAGGTGTAGCCCTAGCCCCCTCCAGCTGGGCTTCAGCCCTCGGTATTTGAGGTGACCCCCGGGTTTATGACGTATTATGGGTTGAGAAGAAAGCATGCTTTTTTTTGGGGTTAAATTTCTTATTGGGGGTGTATATGCCCTAAGATGTATATAAACTTGATGTGAAAGAGGGGGGTTCTAGCCAAACTCACATTGTGGCAGATGATTGCCCCCCGGCGAGATATTCGCATTGTTTTGGGGGACTTCAATGCAGTATCCGGGTGTTTTCCGAGCTGGGTACGAGAGTCGTCTTTCCCCCATGCCTCAGGAGCTGATCCCAGCAGGGGAAAAAAATGCCTCCTTCTCCCGGGGCTTTGCAGGGTCCCAGAAAAATGAGGCCTGGCTTTTTGGTACTAGCGCTCCAATCCCATCCCTGGGCTTGGTACAAACGATACAGGTACAGTGGCCAAGGAGATTTACCACATTTTGTTAGCATGGGGGAAAGGGGGATCCTCCCGAACTGCAGGGTTTACCGGAGTGCCGAGTTCCGAGGGACCAAAACCCTAGGCTGGTTGTGGGTACCCTTTCGGGTCCACTTCAAAACTCCCCCTCCTTCCCGTGGCCACCCAAGGTTTTTTCACCCGGACAGACTAAGGGGGGGAGTTTGCCCCTTTGGTTTTACCAAAGGAGCCCCTGATGATTTACAGAAAAATCGACAACCCCGACAGACCCAGTTGCTTTTGGGGGCTCTTCAAACGCTTTAAAACTCGAAGCAGCTTTGTCCCTTTCCCTTTCGCCCAAAGGGGAAGGGGAAAATTTATCTCCCCGGAGACTTAGAGGCCATTTAAGAGTTCACAAGGCTTTGGCTGAATGGAAAAAAAGTCTTGGGGGTTTTCCCCTTTTGCATAGGGGGCCGGGCCTGCCCGAAAGGGACAAGGAACAGTTTTATCAGGAATTTCCCGAGGAGGTCGAAAACCATTTCTTGGAAATGCCCTTTGCCCTGCCCACCAAGCCCTGAAAAACTGGACCCAAGCCCCCCACAGATGACTGCTTTCCGATCAGCGGATGGGCGGATTTTTCTCGGAGCATGTTGGGGGTTTGTTAATGTTGGGCTGAGATTTTGAAAAGTTTTTTACCAGGTTTGACCTCCAACAGTTAGCTTGGATGCAAGCGATGGTTTTTAGTGCTTGTACCGGGCCCCCCCATCAAGAGGGAAACCCCCTACCCTAACAGAAGGTTTTGGATGGCGATTTTTCCCAAACTGGGAAAAGTGGGAAACTGCAGGGATAGGTGATATCCCTGCCGAACTGCTAAAGGCTGGGGGGGGAACCTATGGGACGAGGCCCCGCATACCCGTCCTGACTGCCATCTGGCCCGTCTGGTACCCTTTCCCCCGCCCCGCCCGAGGGGCCCTGGTCATCCCTTTTTTGGGAAAGGGGGAAAAAGGGTCGTTGGGACTGTATAACTACCGTGGATTACACCCGCTCATCATACCAAGGGTAAAGTTCTCGCCCACATTCTTCTGAAACGGATCCCCAACCACCTTTTCTGAGCATCAAGAAAGGGGCGTCTGGATTTACTGCTGGCAATTCCAAAATTTGACTGTTACAGCGCTTCGAGTAATTTTGGAATGCCCTTTTTTTGGGATTTGGGCATGGTTTTCTCAGCCTCATCGACCCCAAGAAAGCATTTACTAAATTTATCAGGAATCGCCCATTGGAGATCCTGAGGCTAAGGGGAAATTTCCCAAAACCCGATTATTTTGGGCCCAATAGCAATCTTATATGGTACTGAAAGTGCTGTTAAAATGTGGTGGGGGGAAAGTCGAATTTTTTTCCCCCCTTTTTAACTCAGGGATTGGGGGCAAGGCTGGCCTTGTACCAAAACTTTTCCCAAAACTTGTATGGGGCCTGGATAAGGGGAAAAGCTACTAGCCCAAAAACAGGGGGAGCAAAAACTAGGAAAATTAAGGCTCGACCTTTATGTTTGGGGACGGGTTTGCCCTCCTTCTGAGTCCCTTGGAGGACTTGGGGGCGGGCTCTTGATGCATTTAGCAATGAGGCGAAGCCCCTAGACCTAGAGGTCTCCTGGACTAAGACCAAGATTCAGGACTTTGGGGGCCTGTTAGGGGAACCCGTTCAGTCGATCAATGCTTGCGGCGAGGACGTTGAAGTTACAGAAAGTTTCACATACCTTGGTAGCGTAGTCCATATCTCTGGGTTGTCAGACCAGGAAGTCAGTAGTTGGATTGGTCTGGCAACAGGAGCCATGAACTTGATCAACAAGAGCGTTTGGAGATGTCGGTACCTATGCAGAAGGACCAAGCTGCATGTCTTCAAGGCCTTGATACTGGCAGTTTTGCTCTATGGAAGCGAAACCTGGACGCTATCCAGTGTCTTGGAGTCTCGCCTTGATGCCTTTTGTAACAAGTCCTTTTGCCGGATCATGGGGTACAGTTGGCAGGACCACGTGTCCAACCGGCAGTTACACCGTGAGACTGGCATGGGACCTGTTACTTGCATAATCCGGGATCACCAACTCAGGCTATATGGGCACCTAGCTCGTCTCCCTGTGGACGACCCTGCCCACCAGGTTGTCTCTCTGCGAGACAACCCTGGGTGGAGGAGACCTGTGGGACGACCTAGGAGATCATGGCTTGGGCAGCTCGACGAGACCTGTCGCGAGGAATTAGAGATGGGATGTGTGCCTGCCCGGAGACTCGCCTCGAGGGATCCTCGTGGCTGGAAGCGAAGGGTGGATGCGGCCATGCGCCCCCGTCGGCGTTAGCCACTTGATGATGATGATGATGATACATATATATATAAATATATATATATATATTATATATATATATATTATATAATATATATATATATATATATAATATATACATATATATATATATATATATATATATATATATATATATTTTATATATTTGTGTGTGTATATATATATATATATATATATATATATATATATATATATATATGTATATAAAGTACTTGTCATGAGAAACCAATATTTTCTTATGATAAATTCAGCCGAATGAATGGTGTGAAAGGTTTATCGCTGATATGAAGGTTAAGTGCACGTATCTTATTGGTTAAACTTCACATGCATTATTCTTGTCTGTCGCCTGTAATTTGATCAAAATGTGGGAGGTGCAGCACGCTTCAGTTTGCCTTCCTCCGGGACCATTTGCACTTGCGATCATTAGGGGTTTTTTTTCGTCTTAAAGTCAAACTATTCACAATGCTTAAGCCACAGTACACTGAAAAGTTTGGAATGGAGTGACTAAGTGAGACCGGCTTGAAAGATTGGCTTATTGAAAAGAAAAGAGAGACTGGTGAGAAAGCAGCACAGAGCAAGTTTTGTATTTGTCCTCTGAATTCAAAATTAAGTGATTTGTAAATCCATATACACTCTAAAAAACACAAAGCTAATGTCAAGAATGTGTGTGTACAAACGGCCAATGCTACATCATATGCCTCTGAAGAAAACTGCTGAGGCCCAGATAACAAAGGAAAGAATGGCGTTATTCATTGCAAAACATATGTCTGTCTTAACTTGTGATCATTTAATATGTAGTCTCTGTAAGAACTATTTTCAAGAGAGCAAAAATCTCATCTCAAATCCAGATCCGAAGGTTAAAGTGTAGTTGGATATTAAGAATATTTTGTACCCTCATTTCATGGATGACATTTAAAAATCTGTTGGAGACATCATTAAAGATTGTAATCTCTCTCTCTCTCTCTCTCTCTCTCTCTCTCTCTATATATATATATATATATATATATATATATATATATATATATATATATATATACACACATATACATATCTATATATGTATATATGTGTGTGTGTGTGTGTGTGTGTGTGTGTATGTGTGTGTGTGTGTGTATATATATATATATATATATATATTATATTATATATATTAATATTATATATATGTATATGTATATATATATATAAAACCTATTGCAGATGAGTCCACAGATAGCAGTAATACAAAGTACCTTGGACTTACCACTTTGTATGAAAGAGAAAGTGGCATCAACATTCCTTACTCTAATAGTTCTAGAAGAATGCAATGCTGGTAGAATTGTGAATGCACTGAAGGAAACAATTAGTTCAGTTGGACTTGACCTACAGAAACTGATGGGAATTGGGGCAGACAGTGTTAGTGTAGTGGTTGGTTGAAGACTGAAGTTCTAGGCCTCATTTTGCTAAAGTGTGTATATCACTCACTGCAGCTAGCTGGCTCTGCTACTGCCGCAGAATCCATGCCTAGAAACCTTGATTTTTTTTGGTAAGTGAGATATACAAATTGTTCTCCTACTTGAGCTCAAGACAAGAGACTGCATAATGCAATTGATGAAGGTCATGACCCACTGAAATTGTTCAAGCTTGTCAATGCGATGGCTTTCTATGAGATCCGTGGCTAGACATGGAAACTTACTTTAATATGTTTGTCACGTGAGAAGTGCTACACAGTAAAAATGTTGCATGCATAAGGATGAAATTAGTGAGGTATACATTAATTTTTTGTTGCTCGTTTTGAAAAATATCCAGAGAGATAATAAATACATTGAATCAATTGATGCAGCAAATTTGTTGGAGAACTTATACTGCTCATCAGGTCACTAATTCAGAAAATTGTTCTGTCAATATCAAATGTTGATCCTCTCGAGTGTAATTTTGAGGATTACCTTGATCCCAAACCATAACTGGGATATCAGTTTGAAAGGGAGCTAGATGTGCTTAAAGAGAAAGGCTCTCCTGTTGATCAACAAAATGCATTGAGGAGTAGGTGTGTACAGTTTCTGAACACTTTAGTGCGACGAAGGTTGCCCAACAACGCAAAGATTTTTCGGAATATTTCCCTGCTTTCTGCCTACAATGCACTTCATTCCATAAAAGAGCTATTCTTAGCCTCCGGGCTAGTACAGTGGTAACGTGTCGGCCTCTCATCCGAGGGGTCGGCGGTTCGCGCCCCGCCTAGGTGCGAGAAGTTGCAACTGTCCCCTGGAGGTTACTGCTGTGGCTGGGCACCAAGGCGGGTAAGGACTAGGTTCAGCCGAGTCAGCACCAGCTGACACACGTGAGCGAGTCGGCATTAGTCGACACAGGCCGGGCTCCCCTCATGGAATAGCCCGGGCGAAGCTAAGCTTCGCATATCGGACTTATCCTTAGCTACTGAATCCCTTGTTGGAAATGTTGAACTGTCTCCCCATATAATATTGATATCCTTAAAAACTAGTGGAAGAACCTGGCATTTGTAAAATGGAATAAAATTACTAAGACTGACTAATTTTGGACTAAGGTTGGCAGCTATAGAGATGCATTTGATTGTAACCCATTCAAAGAGCTGGCAGCATTTGCGATGTCTGGACATATTTTACCACATTCAAATGTGGAAGTGTCTAAAGCATGGTTGGTACAGCAGGTATAGGTATGTAGTGGAAATATTGTTATATAATTAGTCTGATTTGTTAGAAAAATACATGTAGGCAAACATGCCTTTTAAGATATTTTTGGGTATAAATGTACTACTTAAATTCTAGCAATCTTGGGTCTTGATCTAATGAATTTTAAGATGAATTTAGTGGGACAGTTTTTTCTTTCTTTCTTTCTTTTTTACGGCAACACTACCCCACCCCCTTCCCTACCATTTGTTGCAAAAATCAGCAGTGTCTCTTTATTTTCTTTATTATACCCTCTGCTTCGCTAATGTGTTTATCATTGTTATTATTGAACAAATATTAGAGAAAATACACTGATGAATTGCTTTTAGTTGTTAGTAGATTTATTAGCCATGCAGCTTAATGGGGATGAAGAATGCAGCATGACTAACCTAGGTTATGCTTATGCCAACCAGTAAATGCTGAGGCGAATTCTGCTGGTGATGATCCCCTACTTGGCATAGTAGGGATGGAATGAGATGTAGCTACCATCCTTCCATTAGACTGGAAATAGGTAGCATGGATACCGGGGCCAGCAGTCAGCTCTCCTCATACAGAACATGGGTTGGTCCCATCAGAAGGTCCAGGAGACCAGAAGGAGCAGCAAAAACAAGGGGCCGACTACGGGTCCACTGACAGGCAGCCCCCCACTCTCCGCCGTCCTACCTTGCGAATTTCGAGCCGTTCTCCCCACAGCCGAAATAGTTTGAGTATTATGGTAACTTTCTGTGCACTGGTGGCATGGCGTGAATCGGTGATCTCAATGATATAGTGGCGGCACCGGGCGTGACGGTGGTGGTGCCTCTCGTCGGGCTGAGCTACCTACATCCATTGCTGGAGAGGTGTTACTGCTTCGGCTGCCGGGAGAGGATTGTATACTGAGGTTGTTGTTATTTGAGATTTGCGAAGATCTAGCTTCGCCCGGGCCCTTCATACACATGGCCCGGCCTGTGTCAGCTATTTATGGCTCTCCATGCTTACTGTCGTGACGGGATTGCCAGCAGGCGCTCCTGCTGCCATGATGTAAGCATGCAGAATATTCTCTTTACCAGCCCAGCGGCTGTTGTGGGCGATCCCTGTCTCAGAAATTGTGTGTGCTCACAATTTTTTAGGTAATGTACCAGCGTGGCATTCGGCTCGCCCCAGAGTAAGTAACATCTGTCTGCACAGTCAGTTGTCTCTATGATCTGCCATGCGCAATGGTAATCTAGTCGGATTCTGTAAAGAATGACTTCGGTATCTCTATTGATTGCTTCAGAAAGTGCCAGTGACTCATAGCCTGTAGCATCAGAGAACCATCTGGCCAAGGGGAAGGATCTCGTTTTCTCTCTGTGAAGATGCAGGAGGAAGGCATGAGCTGTAGCATTACACTTCTGTCTTAAGATTTTTCAGCTCGGTTTTATGATCATGGGATTTGGGGGCATAACCCTGCCAATGTCAGCTAGTCTGTCAGTAAGATCATTCCCTCTGATGCGTATGTGGTTAGGGACCCAGTTTATGATTATTCTTCTACCATGAACAAGAATCCTCGGCACTATGGTAAACACAGTGGTCAGGAGGTAGATGTTGTCTTTGGAGTCTGTGTTTATGATCACGTATCTTTCCCTCAGCAATGAATAGGTTATGGTTCCCATGATCGCAACTGCCTCTGCCTGTAGCAAGGAGGCGTTGTCTGTTAACCTCATGGATTGTGTGGCATCCCTTGCTGCAAAGCCGGCACCTGCAATGTGATTTAAGAGATCTAACTGACAAGCTCATAACAGAGAGCTTGATCAAGGTTTGTACCCACGGCAGGACTTCAGTAAAGTCGGGGTGGGGGGAGTCCATGCCCCTGGCAAGTAGTTTTTGTCTCATGTTTGTGTTCCTGGGTGCCTGGGTGGCCTTTGAAAGGAACTGAGCTGCCATTAGATCAATTCGTGAGTCCAGGGGGAGAAGGTTTGCCTCCATGAGGAGGTTGAGGGCCTTTGTCCACCTTGGGGCACCCAGAATGATCCTAGCAACTTCATTTTGGACTGTCTCCAACTCTTCTCTTATTCTTGTCTTTGCAGCAATCAGGGAGACAGAAGCATAGTCCACAATGGGACGGATGCGATGTACGTAGAATGATCTTAGTACTTTATGTCTAACTCCTACGTGTCTCCCAGCCATTGCTCTTATGACCAACAGTCTGGTGTGGTCCAATGGAGATGATTGCGAGATCGTCTGCATAGGAAATGATTTTGCACTCCACTGGGAGGTGTATGTTGAGAATGCAGGACATACATTAGGGTATTGAAAAGGGCTGAGGACCCCACCCTGTGGTGTTCCATTTTCTAGTGGCATGTGCTATGATAGGTGACTTTGGAATCTGACTTTGGCTGTTCTGTTCCTGAAATAGTCACCTATCCATTCTAAGAGCTTTCCTCTGATTCCCTTCTGGATCAGGGTCTCCTGAATAGGACTTGCTAATTCAAAAGCCTTCTCCAGGTCTAGGAATGCTACCACAGAAGTGACAGTGCTGATTGTGCTCAAGAGCAGGGCTATGCTGTGTTCTGTGCTCATGCCCCTTGTGAACCCACAGAGGTGTTCATGTATGGGTCCCATTTTCCATTGGAGTTGGTTTAGTGCCATTCTCTCGGCCGTCTTGCCCAGACAGCTGACGAGAGAGATGGGGCGGTACTACCCTGGCTCCTTTGGTTTTGGGATGGGAACAATGATATCCCTTTTCCAGCTCTGCGGTAGAATGGAAGTTTCCCAGGACTTGCTGATAAGTTGCAGAAATGTAAGCTCACCTGCCAGTCCAAAGTGGGAAATGATGAGTTATGAAATCCCATCAGAACCCGAGGCTATGCAAGAATTGTTTTTGTAGGTTTTTCTTAGTTCCCTCAGAGAGAATATAACATCTGAGCTGTTGGGTTTGGCTGCCCTTTCTCTGATATGAGCAAGTCTGCCTGGTTGTAGGTATTGTTGGTTTGCTGTCAGTTCAGCTGGCAGACTGTTGCTGCTTGTTCTCGCAGATAACTCGTGCACCAGTCTGTTTGCTTCTGATTGAGGGTTGTGGTGTGTGCTGAGTGGCTAGTATCTCGTCTGACCTGATGCCACATCTCTGTAGGGGTGGTTCTGCGGTCAAAGGACTCACACCATTACAGACACTTTTCCTGCCTGACTCTTATGGCAGTTTCCTGGGCATCCCTGACTGCTTCCCTTAGGAAGCCTAGGTTGTCAGGGATTCTTTGCTTTCGGAATTGTTGTCATTAAAGTACCAGACATCTTTATAACTCTTGGACCATGGCTGAGTTTTAGGTATAGTCTGTGAGGCTGCTTGATTTACGGCATTGATAAGTCTGGCTTCAAGCATTTCCCACATTTTTCACTCTGCGGGGATTCATTGCATCTAAGACAGTGGGAAAAGGGTATTCTGAAAGGCTTCCCAGTTGGCCCTTTGTCTGTTTTCCTTTTTGGATTAGTTGTGGCTTTTGGCTGGGTCAGCATCCATGGGGGTAGTAACAGTGCCAAAATGGTCACTTTGACAGATTCATCGACACACCATCTAATTCTCTCCCCAGAGCTGCAGTTGCCAAGGTAGATCTAGAACCCCTTCTCTGCTACATTGGCTCTTGGCTATTGAGAAGAGCGATCTCGGGGAAAGTCTCAAGCACTTTGGCTATGTGAGACCTGCCCTCCAATGCCCTGCAAGGAGCCAGGATGGGGTGGTGTGCATTGAAGTCTCCCCCTATGATCACTCGGTCTTGTGCTGCAATAACACAGACCAGGTTGATGTCTAAGCTCCTACAGCCTGGCTTGCTATACACATTGTACAGCTTGAGGGGGCCCTGGCCATGTGAATCTCAAAGAGAGCCTTTGGTAGCTCTGACTTTTTTTAGTTTGGCTTTTCTCACTTCAGTCTGTGTATCTTTTTTTTTTTGCTGACTTCATCTGGGTAAGGTCACTTGTTCTGGCATTGGCTGCACAGATTCCTGTTTTGGCTCTGCCTTGTGAGGGCTGGCCAGGGTTGGGGTGGGGAGGGGAGTCCCTTTCCTGGGGTGAGGGTGGAGCTGCTTTGGGCCTTTTCAGCTTCCTCCCTTTCAGGACTGCAACCATCGTGGCTGCCTTCTCCGTCTCCTCACTCGACCTCCCCAAAGCTATTGCAACTGCAGTGACTACAGCAGTCAACAGGAGAGTCATATCATCCTCATCAAAGAGGAGTTTTATCGTCTCTTGGAAGAGATTTTTGCTCTTTAAACCTTTATTCCTGGGGTTTTCTTTTCTGCATTTTGTAATGGTCAGAATCCCCTTTTTTACTGTAGATATCCTGTGTGGGCGCCTGGAGGAGCTCCTCTTAGGAGGTCGGGAAGTCTTCTCTTTTGTTTTGTCCCCAAACATGGGTGCCTGGGGAGCAGGAACAAAGTCCTGGTAGCTTTTTAGCAACTTCTATCGCCTGAGGGCTGCCTCTATCCGGGCAGGCCCCAGGCGTGATGCCTCTTTGTATAATTGGGACATTTGGCCCTTGTGTCCCTTTGTCCTTCCTTGGTCCCTTTAAAGGGTACACCTCGGTGCTATGTGCCTTGCTACAGACCCCCACATTTAGGCTTGGCCTTGCAGCTATCCTGGTGGTGACCAATATCTTTGGCACTAAAGCACAGTGGCTCAGGCACATAAGTTTTTAGGCTGAAGGTAAACCCAGATCAAAGGTAGTGATTAGGGCTCCTTTCAGGGTCACCAGGACTTGCCTGGTTGAGCTCTTCCCTTTCGACATTCAGGAAGCCTCACGACTTGTGGGTTTGATGTGACAGATCCACACCATAAAAAAGTAGAAGCCAAGTAGTAGCATTTTGACTCTCCTACGTCGGGATTCAGTGATGAGAGACACACTTTCTTCCCATCTTTAAGTTCCTCGGATTCCTGCAGGAAATTCAGGATAGCTTGGTGTTTGGGCATAATAATCATGCCCTGGTCTCTGGCAACCCGGATTGATAACCGGATTTTTCTATGGATCTCCAATGCTCTTACCAATTGGTAGGCATTGTCGAAGCCTTCAGGTTTAGAGGGAACCTTGAACTGTGGGAAGCACCTAGGGGGTCCAGACTTTCCCCCAGTCTACTCCGGCCTGGGGGCGTTTTTCGGTCCCCACCCTTTCGGCTTAAATTCTGGGCTTCAGTCGTGGGGGCAGCAAAGTCTTGGCTGGTTCAGCATTTGCTCCCATCTCGGTCAGAGAGGATGTTTGAGGGGGTACTCAGGGACAGCCATGTATAGGCTTCAGAGTGACTGCCATGGTCTGGGCCTTGCACAGTTCGTCATTTGTCTCTCTATTTTGTGGGGGGGTTGTAGTAATTTTGCCATGAAATAAGTAGTATTTCATCCTATCATGCCCCCACCCCCCACGGAATCCAATAATGTCTAACAGCCACAGGGTGGTGAGAGGCTATAAAGCAGCCAGTGGCCGTTTACCGCAAAATCACGGAAACAGTGTGAGTGCCAAAGGCGACATTGACTGCTTGACCCTAGCCTCCCGAAGCCAGCCGATTGACCTGACCAGGCCACCTGTCTTGCTGTAGTAAGGGACCAAAGAGGCGTGTTGCTAGCTGCAAGGCGTACTCATGCACGGCAAACGCTCAATCTCCAGGACTCCCGTCTCCACAGCATACAGGGATGCCATGCATAGCAAACGCATGTAGATGTGAACCCCTGGGAGAGACCAGAGGGGATGCCCTTCCCATACAAGATAGTCTCATTGTTTGGAACCTTCTTTCCTCCTTCTCCCGTGAAAAAAGCCACCCCAAAAGGGTGTATCACCTCAGCGAGGGAGCTCAGGTCCCGCATCTCAAAGAGGAGTTCCCGTGGAAGAACCACGAGTGTATACTGAGGATAAGGATAAGCTAGATATGTGAATTGTCCCTTGCGGGACTATGCCCATGAAGGGAGCCCGCCCTAATGACGACTCGATTAAGTCGACTGAGCTTAGTCTTTACCCGCCATGGTACCCAGCAGCAGCAGTAAACTCCAGACGACAGTTAAAACTTCTCGTCGCCTTGGATGAGATGCTGACATGTTACCACTGTACTAGCCGGAGGCTCAGAGTGCTAAGAAACACTTTCCATAATATATTTCACAGACTGACAGAGGAAAATGGGTCGTATGGTGTTCCATGCCGCAAATTGACGGTAAACAAGTTTAATATATGACAATGTATGAAAGGGAGAAATTCCAATACATGTAGAGATAAAGACATGTTTGCCAGATATGTGTCCTTGTTTGTGGATATTATGTTTTATATTAACCATTTGGGAAAATTTCTATGAATATTTCTATAAACATATAAAACCTATCAAA
>NC_051401.1:31007591-31016778 GCF_015228065.2 Penaeus monodon | reverse complement strand
GTTCCTTTTCCTTTTAGGACTTGCCCCTCTGTGAACGTCCACAAGAGCAGGGTATGCGGTTCTGTGCTCATGCCCCTTGTGAACCCACAGAGGTGTTCATGTATGGGTCCCATTTTCCATTGGAGTTGGTTTAGTGCCATTCTCTCGGCCGTCTTGCCCAGACAGCTGACGAGAGAGATGGGGCGGTACTACCCTGGCTCCTTTGGTTTTGGGATGGGAACAATGATATCCCTTTTCCAGCTCTGCGGTAGAATGGAAGTTTCCCAGGACTTGCTGATAAGTTGCAGAAATGTAAGCTCACCTGCCAGTCCAAAGTGGGAAATGATGAGTTATGAAATCCCATCAGAACCCGAGGCTATGCAAGAATTGTTTTTGTAGGTTTTTCTTAGTTCCCTCAGAGAGAATATAACATCTGAGCTGTTGGGTTTGGCTGCCCTTTCTCTGATATGAGCAAGTCTGCCTGGTTGTAGGTATTGTTGGTTTGCTGTCAGTTCAGCTGGCAGACTGTTGCTGCTTGTTCTCGCAGATAACTCGTGCACCAGTCTGTTTGCTTCTGATTGAGGGTTGTGGTGTGTGCTGAGTGGCTAGTATCTCGTCTGACCTGATGCCACATCTCTGTAGGGGTGGTTCTGCGGTCAAAGGACTCACACCATTACAGACACTTTTCCTGCCTGACTCTTATGGCAGTTTCCTGGGCATCCCTGACTGCTTCCCTTAGGAAGCCTAGGTTGTCAGGGATTCTTTGCTTTCGGAATTGTTGTCATTAAAGTACCAGACATCTTTATAACTCTTGGACCATGGCTGAGTTTTAGGTATAGTCTGTGAGGCTGCTTGATTTACGGCATTGATAAGTCTGGCTTCAAGCACTTCCACATTTTCACTCTGCGGGGATTCATTGCATCTAAGACAGTGGGACAAGGTATTCTGAAAGGCTTGCCAGTTGGCCTTGTCTGTTTTCCATTTTGGATTAGATTGTGGCATTTTGGCTGGGTCAGCATCCATGAGGGTAGTAACAGTGCCATAATGGTCACTTGTGACAGATTCATCGACACACCATCTAATTCTCTTCACCAGAGCTGCAGTTGCCAAGGTGAGATCTAGAACCCCTTCTCTGACATACATTGGCTCTTGGCTATTGAGAAGAGCGATCTCGGGGAAAGTCTCAAGCACATTGGCTATGTGATGACCTGCCGCATCCAATGCCCTGCAAGGAGCCAGGATGGGGTGGTGTGCATTGAAGTCTCCCCCTATGATCACTCGGTCTTGTGCTGCAATAACACAGACCAGGTTGATGTCTAAGCTCCTACAGCCTGGCTTGCTATACACATTGTACAGCTTGAGGGGGGCCCTGGCCATGTGAATCTCAAAGAGAGCCTTTGGTAGCTCTGACTTTTGTTAGTTTGGCTTTTCTCACTTCAGTCTGTGTATCTTTTTTCTTTGCTGACTTCATCTGGGTAAGGTCAGCTTGTTCTGGCATTGGCTGCACAGATTCCTGTTTTGGCTCTGCCTGTGAGGGCGTGGCCAGGGTTGGGGTGGGGAGGGGAGTCTCGTCCTGGGGTGAGGGTGGAGCTGCTTTGGCTCTGTTCAGCTTCCTCCCTTTCAGGACTGCAACCATCGTGGCTGCCTTCTCCGTCTCCTCACTCGACCTCCCCAAAGCTATTGCAACTGCAGTGACTACAGCAGTCAACAGGAGAGTCATATCATCCTCATCAAAGAGGAGATTATCGTCTCTTGGAGAGACTTTTGCTCTTTAAACCTTTATTCCTGTGGTTCTTTTCTGCATTTTGTAATGGTCAGAATCTCCTTTTTACTGTAGATATCCTGTGTCGGCCGTGGAGGAGCTTCCTCTTAGGAGGTCGGGAAGTCTTCTCTTTTGTTTTGTCCCCAAACATGGGTGCCTGGGGGAGCAGGAACAAAGTCTGGTAGCTTTTTAGCAACTTCTTATCGCCTGAGGGCTGCCTCTATCCTGGCAGGCTCCAGGCGTGATGCCTCTTTGTATAATTGGGACATTTGGCCCTTGTGTCCCTTTGTCCTTCCTTGTGTGCCTTAAGGTACACCTCGGTGCTATGTGCCTTGCTACAGACCCCACATTCAGGCTTGGCCTTGCAGCTATCCTGGTGGTGACCATATCTTTGGCACTTAAAGCACAGTGGCTCAGGCACATAAGTTTTTAGGCTGAAGGTGACCCAGATCAAAGGTAGTGATTAGGGCTCCTTTCAGGGTCACCAGGACTTGCCTGGTTGAGCTCTTCCCTTTCGACATTCAGGAAGCCTCCACGACTTGTAGGTGTGATGTGATCAGATCCACACCATACAAAAGTGAGAAGCCAAGTAGTAGCATCTTGACTCTCCTATCGTCGGGATTCAGTGATGAGAGACACACTTTCCTCCCATCTTTAAGTTCCTCGGATTCCTGCAGGAAATTCAGGATAGCTTGGTGTTTGGGCATAATAATCATGCCCTGGTCTCTGGCAACCCGGATTGATAACCGGATTTTTCTATGGATCTCCAATGCTCTTACCAATTGGTAGGCATTGTCGAAGCCTTCAGGTTTAGAGGGAACCTTGAACTGTGGGAAACGCCTAGGGAGTCCAGACTTTCCCTCAGTCTATCTCCGGCCTGGGTCGTTTCGGTCCACCCTTTCGGCTTAAATTCTGGGCTTCAGTCGTGGGAGCAGCAAATGTCTTGGCTGGTTCAGCATTTGCTCCCATCTCGGTCAGAGAGGATGTTTGAGGGGGTACTCAGGGACAGCCATGTATGGCTTCAGAGTGACTGCCATGGTCTGGGCCTTGCACAGTTCGTCATTTGTCTCTCTATTTTGTGGGGGGGTTGTAGTAATATTTGCCATGAAATAAGTAGTTATTTCATCCTATCATGCCCCCACCCACCACGGAATCCAACTAATGTCTAACAGCCACAGGGGTGGTGAGAGGCTATACGCAGCCAGTGGCCGTTGTACCGCAACTCACGGAAACAGTGTGAGTGCCAACGGCGACATTGACTGCTTGACCCTAGCCTCCCGAAGACCAGCCGATTGACCTGACCAGGCCACCTGTCTTGCTGTAGTAAGGGACCAAAGAGGCGTGTTGCTAGCTGCAAGGCGTACTCATGCACGGCATCGCTCAATCTCCAGGACTCCCGTCTCCACAGCATACAGGGATGCCATGCATAGCAAACGCATGTAGATGTGAACCCCTGGGGAGAGACCAGAGGGGATGCCCTTCCACATACAAGATAGTCATCATTGTTTGGAACCCTTCTTTCCTCCTTCTCCAGTGAAACAGCCACCCAAAGGCTGTATCACCTCAGCGAGGGAGCTCAGGTCCTGCATCTCAAAGAGGAAGTTCCAGTGGAAGAACCACGAGTGTATACTGAGGATAAGGATAAGCTAGATATGTGAACTTGTCCCTTGCCGGGACTATGCCTATGAAGGGAGCCCGCCCTAATGACGACTCGATTAGAGTCGACTGAGCTTAGTCTTTACCCGCCATGGTACCCAGCAGCAGCAGTAAACTCCAGACGACAGTTAAAACTTCTCGTCGCCTTGGATGAGATGCTGACATGTTACCACTGTACTAGCCCGGAGGCTCAGAGTGCTAAGAAACACTTTCCATAATATATTGCACAGACTGACAGAGGAAAATGGGTCGTATGGTGTTCCATGCCGCAAATTGACGGTAGAACAAGTTTAATATATGACAATGTAATGAAAGGGAGAAATTCCAATACATGTAGAGATAAAGACATGTTTGCCAAGATATGTGTCCTTGTTTGTGGATATTATGTTTTATATTAACCATTTTGAATATTTCTATGAATATTTCTATAAACATATAACCTATCAAAAATGTAATCACATTACTCTATTGCATCTCCTTAGTAATTTGAATCGTCACGTAATCCATTTGACAGACTTCCCCAAGCATGGCTGGGTCGTGATAGGATTGGTCATGAATGCCGAGAAGGACTCGACCAGGAGATTCTGCCAGTTCGCAAGGAGACAACTAGCTACTATCCCCCACACGGAGACGCAAAAAGGAACGTCGGGATCTGTGGGCTGTCTATCTTCCATTCTACTGTTCAGCTTACCATCACCAGTCAAGTACAGAAAATCTCCGTAACAAACCAGCGAGAACCTTGCTATATCAGAGTCGGATTATATAGCATATACAGGCACCCAACATATCCCAACCCTATCCATTGTTAACTTCTATACTTTTGTCGGCATCAGTCTGCGCCTTACGACACCTCCCACACGCAAGATTCAACCAATGTTTGCCCAAAGACTGTACCCAGGGCTGTATTTAGATTTAGTGGGACCCTTGGGTCAGCAGGATTTGTGAGGCTTTACCATTTTGCCTGTGTAATTTTCAATTGTTTAGATGTCTAAAGTATCAGCATATAATGTGCCAATAAAAAGCATAAAATGTTGAACATAAAATCTGATTGTTGTAAATACTGACCTACACAAAACGAAACCCCTGCTCATTAATACATTTACATTTCCAATCCCATCCTCACAGTTAAGTGAGCAATTCTGGATTCATCCAACAATTAATAGTTCCTCAAGAAACAATCGGAATGCATTTCAGGTCGATCTTGGGCTTTAAGCCGTCCATTTCAATTCTGGTACTAGGTATATGAGGATATGTAGTACCAATTTGAAGGGAGCGTAATAGTCCACTTTGTGAGCCGCTTCATGGTGTCATCAAAACCTCGATAAATGACTCGCGGGATTTACTCCCAAAATCAGATAAAGCAACACAGCAGATAAAAATCTTAAGCATGCAGACGACGTGTTTACTGCCGATATCTGTTCCTTGTATGGTTATTAGACATACAATCTTAACAACAACATATTATCAATAATTGTCATTATATATACTTGTAAGAAGTTATGTTATTTTATTTTATGTTATTTTTTTTTATTATCATTATTATCATTATTCATTGGCAACATTATGGACACGTTCGTGTCATAAATTAAGGAATGCGTCTAGTAGGTCGCCCTGCTATGCGGAAGGCTGCAACCTTCTGCCTAATTTTTATATAGCAGCAAATGTCATATGGAAATTATATAGGTTGTTTGCACAGAAGTTATTAAATTAGCATTAATATGATTGATGAGTAATACGAAAGATGGGAGATGTGTATAGATGGATTGATAACACATACACACACATTTTTCCGTATGGGAAAAGCGTAATTTACAGGTTTTAGCATTAGTTGGTAAGAAAATGTCTGTAATTATATTTTATATATTATATATATATATATATATATTATATATATTATATAATATATATATATTTTTTTGTGGTGTGTGTGTGTGGTGTGTGGTGTGTGTGGGGTGTGTGGTTTTATGTGTATATATATTATATATAATATATATATATTTTAAAATAATATTATGTGTTGTGTGTGTGTGTGTGTTGTGTGTGTGTGTGTGTGTGTGTGTGTGTGTGTGGGGTGTGTATATGATATATATAATATATATTGTACTTTATATATATATATATATATATATAAAATTTATATATAGATATATATACATATATTGCATATATGTATATAATATATATATATATATTTTATATATATATATATATTATATATATTTTATATATAATATATATATATATTATTTTATATAGACATTTCTTACCAACTAATGCAAAGGGACCTGTAATTACAGCTTCCCACTACGGAACTCTAAATGCCCGCCACTAAAAGGAAGATCGAAGAAACCCAAAAAACGAAGTCATCCCATATGACTCGAAGTGGAACCCGTCTGAGCAAACCTTATTCAAAATTCCCCCCCGGACAGTGGGGCCGTTCCCCGCGGTAGCACTGTAATTGCTTCCTTTGTGGACTCCTTTAGTCTTTTCTTCTTCGACGCACACCCTATTTTTGATAATATATACAATATTATATATATATATAATATAATTATATATATATATATATATATAGTTGTGGGTGTGTGTGTGTGTGGTGTGTGTGTGTGTGTGTGTGTGTGTGTGTGTGTGTGGGTGTGTGTATATGTATACATAAACATATACCATATGTACACACAAACAAACACACACACACACACATAAACTATATATATATATATATATATATATTATATATATATAATATATATAATATATAATGTGTGTGGGGTGTGTGTGTGTGTGTGTGTGTGGTGGTGGTGTGTATATATATATATTATATGATTATATATATATAATATATATATATATATATATATTATATATATATATGTGTGTGTGTGTGTGTGTTGTGGTATATATGTGTGTGTATTATTATATATTATATAGTTATTGTATATATATACATATACATATAATAATTATATATTATTATATATATATATATATATTATATATACCTAATATATATATATATGCACACGCACACACACACAATTTATACAGAAAACATATAATATATTAAACATACATATATAGAGACATACACATCTATACAGAACATGTAAATATATATACACATACATATGTTTACACATTTTTACGTAAATGTGTAATATTATATATATAATATATATATATATATATCATATAATATATATAGTATATTATGATGTGTGTGTGTGTGTGTGGTGTGTGTGTGTGTGTATTATATATACATATTAACTATCATATATATATATATATATATATATATATACTATTATATATAATATACATATATATATATATATATATATATATAATATATATATATATATGTGTGTGTGTGTGTGTGTGTGTGTGCGTGGTGTGTGTGTGTGTGTGTGTGTGTGATTGTGTGTGTCTATAAATTAATAAATATATATACATACACACACACACACACACACACACACACACACACACACACACACACACACACACACACACACACACATATATATATATATATATATATATATATATATATATATATATATATGTGTGTGTGTGTGTGTGTGTTGGAGTGGATGGGTGCTTCACGTGCAAGGTGATGAGAAGCGGTGGTGTGGGAGCCTAGATAGTGTTAAGTGCTTGCATGTCTTCTCGCTTGCAGCTTCCAAGCGGTTACCTCTGTTATCGCGGGAATTGAAGCAACTGGGAGTTGAGGTGGCTGCTCTTTTGGAGATGAGAAGACCTGGTAGCGGCACGATTATTATGGGTGGGTACACCTACTACTGGTCGGCCCGCAGCGATGGTCACCACCTCCAGGGTATAGCCATAGCCATCTCCAGCCAACTTCAGCCCTCAGTAGTTGAGGTGACACCGGTTGATGAGCGTATTATGGCATTGACACTCAAGCATGCTTTTGGCTTCATGTCTCTTATTGCTGTATACACTCCTACCGATGTATGTAAACTTGATGTGAAAGAGGCGTTCTATGCCAAACACTCGCATCTGTGGCAGACAATTGCATTGATATTCGCATTGTTCTGGGCGACCTCAATGTGGTGTCCGGCTGTGAACGAGCTGGCTATGAGATGTCGTCTGTCGGCCCCCATAGCTCGGGAGCCGATCCCATCAGCGAGAATAGCCTCCTTCTACAGGACTTTGCAGGTTCCAGAAAATGAGGATCTCTGGCTCCTGGTACCAGCGCTCCAACCCGCATCGCTGGACATGGTACAGCGATATAGGTACAGTGGCCAAGGAGACTGACCACATTTTTGTTAGCACGCGATGGAGTATCCTCCAGAACATCAGGATTTACCAGAGTGCCAAGTTCTGTGGCACTGACTATAGGCTGGTTGTGGCTACCCTACAGGTCCACTTCAAAACTCCCCGTCCTTCCAGTGGCCACCCTAAGGTGTTTCACCTGGACAGACTAAGGGAGGAGGAGTGTGCCCGTTGGTTCACCATGGCAGTCTCTGACCGATTCACAGAACTCGACAACCTGACGAACCCAGTTGCTCTGTGGGAGCTCTTTAAGCACATAACACTCGAAGCAGCTCAGGAGTCCATTGGCGTATGCCCAAGGGCAAGGTAGAATTCCATCTCCCTGGAGACATTAGAGGCCACTGAATCATGTCGCATGGCTCGGCTGAATGGTAATCAAGTCTTGCGTCACTCCATGGTGCATAGGGCTCGGACACTGCTGAGAAGGGACAAGGAACAGTTCATCAGGAATCTTGCTGAGGAGGTTGAAGGCCATTTCTTGGTAAACGACCTTTGCCCTGCCTACCAAGCCCTGAGAAAGCTGAACTCTAAGCCCTCCTCACAGATGACTGCAGTCCGATCAGCAGATGGACAGATCATCTCAGATCATGTTGAGGATCGTGAACATTGGGCTGAGTATTTTGAGCAGTTGTACTAGGTAGACCCTCCAACAGTTAACATTGATGCAAGTGATGTCTCAGTGCCTGTACCGGACCCACCCATCAACAAGGAACCTCCTACCTTAACAGAGGTTAGGATGACAATTTCCAAGCTGAAGAATGGGAAAGTTGCAGGCATATGTGATATCCCTGCTGAACTGCTAAAGGCTAGGGGTGAACCTATGGCTCAGGGCCTGCATACAGTCCTAACTGCCATCTGGCAGTCTGGTACCATTCCCCCTGACCTGCTGAGGGGCGTGGTCATCCCTCTCTGGAAGGAGAAAGGGGATCATTGGGATTGTAGCAACTACCGTGGCATTACACTGCTCAGCATACCAGACAAGGTTCTCGCCCACATTCTTCTGAAACGGATCCGCAACCACCTACTGAGGCATCAGAGACCGGAGCAGTCTGGTCCACAAGTCCACAATAGACCATATTCTAGCGCTTCGAGTCGTGACTTTGGTCGTGGGTTGCTTTCAACCTACATCGACCTCAAGAAGGCGTTTAACTAGGTGCATTGGGAATCGCTATGGGAGATCCTGAGACTCAGGGGGATTCTGACACAGATTATTGGCCTAATAGCAAGCCTTTATGCTGGTACTGAAAGTGCTATAAAGTGTGATGGGGGTCTGTCGAACTTCTTCCCTGTTAATTCAGGGGTGAGGCAAGGCTGTGTCCTTGCACCAACACTTTTCAACACCTGTATGGACTGGATACAGTCCATACAGGTGTTTAAGTGCACGCACCAATCGCCGCATGCGAGAGCGTGGGTGCATGCTTGTAGACACGCATCGCCCACGCTCGTATGTGCGCACATGCGTTGGTTTACATAATTTTAGGTAAATCGAACCTAGAT
>NC_051401.1:30992591-31000091 GCF_015228065.2 Penaeus monodon | reverse complement strand
GGTCTGACTACGGCCTTTTTGCCCCTTTCCCTTTTGAGTTGGGACCCTCCTATCGCACAACACTCCTGAAACTTTTCCCCAATTATTCCATCCACTTTGAATTCTGAAATTTACTTCCTTCTTCATTCCGGCAGTTTCATCGACCATTGAACCTAGATATTTAAAGGTTCAAACTCTTTTCAAGTTCCCTCCAAATAACTTTAATGGGGCTATTTTGGTCGCTATCTATAACTGTGGTAAAATATTCTGTATTGGACCAGCTTATTATCATTCCTTTGCTTTCTAAAGAAAACCCTCCATTCTTCTAGTTTCCTTTCTAGCACTCTTCTACTTCTGCCACTAGCAAAATGTCATCAGCGTACAATACGCACCATGATGGTTTTTCTCTTACTTTTTCCGTGATAACATTAAACACAATATTGAATAGCCGATCCCCGGTGTAAGCTGACCTTTACTTCGAAGTGTTCTGTTATGCCCACTGTGCTCCTATCTTTGTTTCACGTCTTGTAGCATTCCTGGATCATTTTTACATATTTTTCTTGTGCTCTCGCTCCCCGGAACCCTCTGCAGACTTCTTAGCGTGGCACTCGGTCATAGGCTTTCTCTAAGTCTGAAAACCATATGCAGCACTCTTTGCTTCTCCTGGTATTTCTTTATGGTTTGCTAAGAGAGAAGATACTGTCAACTGTTCCGATCTTTTTCATAAAATCAATGTCGGCCAATGCGCGCTACTTGTCTAAGTCGCGAGTCCACAATCCTTTCCAGTAGTTTCAAAGTGTGAGGCATCAGCTTAATACCCGTAGTTCTCACAACTCGAATATCCCCTTTCTCTTTGAAGATTGGTATCACCACTTTTTTTGGTATTGCTTCCCTTTCCATTATCTCTTTCATCATCCATGCAAGATGTCAACTACTTTCTCCCAAAGCTTTCCATACTTCCACTGGTATGTCGTCGGGCCCGTACTTTTCCATTCTTTATCTTCTTTAGTGCGCATTCACTCTTCTTAGTTATTTCAGCTACTTCTTGATCATTCGGCTCTTCATCTCCTCTCAAATATCTATCATTTTCTTCATTTAGCAGCTTTTAAAGATACTGCTTCCATCTTATCGATATATCTCTTCTTTCTCAGCACACTTCCCACTTTCGGCCTTCCAGCTGCCGTATGTGTGTTAAATCTTTCTTATTCTTATTTCTACTCTAAGCCAACTTAAATATCTTCGCCTGCCTTCTTTAGTGTCTAATTGATTATAAAATAGGGTTTCGTATGCTTCTGATTTTGCGATGGCAACTGCTTTTCTTAGTCCTTACAACATCGTTTATTTGCTGCTCTGTTTTTCATATGGTTTACTTTCTTCCATTTTTTTTGGCATTCTTCTTAGAAACTCACTTTCTCTTGTACTTCTCCTTAAAACCACCAAATTTCCTTATTTTTTCAAAACCTTTCCACTAGTCCACCCAGAATTTCCTTTCCAGCTTTTAAATAAAAATACTGTTCGCATCATTCCACCAGGTGTTCACATCTACCAAAAATCGTGGCTCAGCTCTCTTAGAATTGGGTCTTTGAACTCTTGGTTGGAAATCATTTTCCTTTAGTTTAAACCATTTTATCCTTTCTGAGTTGTATTTTTTCCTCTTCTGCTTCTGCGTGATATCTATGGTAAGATTAATGTCAACCAAGCGGTGCTGCTCAGTCACATGAATCTCCAGGTCTACTTTGCAGTTTTTAATCTCCCTAATGTTCTCCTTCGATAAAAAAGGAAGTCAGTTGACTTGCTCCTATCCCCACTTTTTGTAAAAAATATGAATAAGGTATTTCCTATTACCAATCAAAGGATAAAGCATTTAAATTACCTTCTCTCCATCCTCATCACTATTTCCATAACCAGTGCATGTATGCGACGGGATGGCAATCTTGCCGCTACCAACATGGCCATTCATACTCCTCCAATTATGCATCTTCATTTCATCAACCTTTTCGGTTCTTCTTGTTGTGCCGCCCAAAATTTTTTCTTTTTCTTCATCTGTGCCTCCTTTTACGCACTCAATATATTCATCGAGAAATCTTCAAGGGCTAATTGTATCCACATGATTATGTCATGTTATGTCTTTCTGTCCACTTCCGTCACTAAATCTTTCATGTCACGCGATAAAATAATTTCAATTCTATTTCTTTCTTTTCCGTTTGTTCCTTTAAAATATCAACTTTACCTTCACCTAATGTTTTGACCTTGTTCCCCTTCTATCTTGTTTCCTGCACACATAGCACGTCCACTTTCCTAATTTTCATATTATCTGCCAAAACCCGGCCTCTTCCTGTCATGGTCCCAAAATTTAATGCCCCAGTGCGCAAATGTTGAACTAACTTCTTTGGCCGCTTCCATTCATGAGGCGGGGTTAGGACGATGTATCTGTGGGTTATTTTCCATCGCGATACCATTGATTTGTTAATAAAATTCGCCCTCAAAAGTAAAGACATTATTTGTGACACCGAATGAGAATCCCATAAAGAAATTGAACTGAAATAGGATCTTCCCCATGGAGATGAAAAACGTTTTTCTTTCAAGAAAGTCTAGTACATCGTCAGGCGGGACATTAGTAAAAAGGAATCTACACCAAAACCACTAATTTCTTCTCGGCAAGTTCCAACCTTCTTCATGAAATCCATCGAATGTTTTAATAGGGCAATCAGAAAGGACCCCATAAAAGGGAAAAAAAAATGCTTGCTAATCAGAGTATTCAGGTAACTGAGTTGCAGACGAAATGATAGGCCTCAGAGGGACGCCATTTTTGTAAGTTTTAGGAAGACCATAAAAATACGGAATAGAGGGATTAACCGTTCTAAAGCGATCAAAGAAATTTGGGGTCAGGACACAAGGCAGCAAAACGTTCTAGGGTTTTACGAAATGATTCCGTGACAGAAGGGTAAGGGTTAGAGCGTATAAGGGTTTTTTATACGTTGAATTGTCGTTCAGGAGAGAATTTAGCTTTGCTTATATGGATCAGATTATTTAAAGGGTAAACTCGCTATTACCTTTGTCTGCTTTGGTAATTAAAACGTCCAAATTGAGTTTAAGTGATTAGGTGGCCAACAAAATAACGTCGGGGTAAGCCTTTGAAATTGTCAAATAAAACAAGAACCGGATTAAACATAACACTTAAGGTAGATGAGATCTTTTAAACGAGGATTGTTTTGCTTCGCAATGAAACTATAAAACCTTTAATGTAATCTAAACAATGATTAGCGCCGGGGTTTGATAGCAAACGATAAACGAAAACCAAAAAGTTCGGTTTCATAACGTGATTTTTGGAATACGACGATAAACTTACGACACGAGTCAGTAAGTGAAAATTTACACCACGCGCTACGTGAGGGATCTTTGATGACGTTCGCTTAAAAGGAAAATCTACGCGCTGCATTAGCTAAAAGGTCGTCAACAAACTGAGCAGGGGTGACTTCACTAAGCAATCTAAGCGACCTTACGAACTTAAAGAAACGCATCATCGACATCTAATTAGTGCAACGGATACTATCGGATAAACCGGTGACACTCACAATTAGAAAAAAAAATGCCTAATCTAGAACTTAAAAAAACTGACCAAAAGAAAGGGGGACTTTCCTGCTAGTGTAAGCAGTCTTGCAAAAACTTACCCGGTTCTTCCTCTTCCGAACGAAATCAGAGCTTGCTCATACTGTCCAAACGGACATGCAACCGCCGGGCAAGTAGCGAACACGACGGACAGTGTGTGGTGTGTGTGTGGGGTGTGTGTGTTGTGGTGTGTGTGTGTGTGTGTGTGTGTGTGTGTGGTGGGGTGTGTGTGTGTGTGTGTGGGTGTGTATATATAATTTTTATAATATTATAATTTTATATATATATATATATATTATATATATATATGTATTTTTGTATGTATGTATTTATATGTATACATTTTTATGTATGCATGCCCTTTTGTTTGGTGTGTGTGTGTGGGTGGTGTGGTGTGTGTGTGTGAATGTGTGTGTGGCGTGTGGGTGTGGGGTGTGGTGTGTTGTATGTATTTAATTATATATATATATATATATATATATATATATATATATATATATGTTGTGTGTGTGTGTTTTGTGTGTGTGTATTATGTATGTATGTTTATATTGTTACATGTATGTAGCATGATTTGTTTTGTGTGTGTGTTTGTGTTTGGGGTTTCTGTGTGTGTGTGTGTGTGTGTGTGTGTGTGTGGGGTTTTGTGTGGGGTTGTGGTGTGTGTGGTGTGCGGGGTGTGTGGTGTGCGGTGAGTGTGCGTTGGTGTGTGGTTGGGTAGTGAATGAAATATGAGCATTTAACTAATATTTTTTTTTAAGATTACATTTTTCAGATGGGCTTAGTAAATCGAATTAGATGAGAGTCGTAATAGCATTGCCCTAGGGATTTAGAAAAGCCATTTCCATTTTTATAAGCACTGGAAAGTTTCCAAAATTATGATACAATTACAGATATAAATACACTCATTTTAAGCCAAATTCCATTCTCTATGGGCACGTGCTCTGGTGGATGGAAAACACGAAAGCCAGCGTCCCGGGGGCCCGCGGCACCCAAAAGCCTTTAGGTCCGGCGCGGGCTATCGCCTGCTAAATATGAATGAAAAAAACATGCCAAAAGATACCAAACGGAAATGTTTTTGGTATTTGGTAATATCTCCCCACAGTTATCGATACCACAGTAAAGTATGGCCGTTTCGTCATTTATCTTATTCAATTCCCTATTACCTGACTTAAGTAATGTATTATACATTATACTCTGAATCTAGTACAATGTCCTATACAAATCATCGTATGATCGTTACACTGTATCCCAGATTTCAACCAGAACCACTTTAAATGTAACTACCTTTCCGACTAATCCACACCATATAATCACGTTTCTCTTTTCATGACATACTTCCCTAAAAAAACATATTTCTGCATTTTTACTACATTTTTACACTATGTAGGTATGAAATGTTCTACATTTTTAAAATAATATGCTTAAACTATTCTGGAATCCTATAAAAAAAAATTGCGCCTGTAAAAACTTTCCCCTTGATTTCCATTTACGATGAGGAAGATTCCTCAAATGGGGTTCATAAAAGCGTTTCGCTCAGAAGAACTACTGAATCAACTTCTGACCTACTCCGCCACATGATTTATTCATGCTACGGAGCATAGTTAGGAAAGGGGTCGGGCGAAAACTTGCAGTAAATGGATGGAGTTTCACTTAGTATTGTATCGCTCGTTTGTGTTTATGATTAGTATTTTGTGACTAAATATACATCTTATAATCATATTTAAATTTATCAACGATCCTATTTGAAGTAGAGAAAGCTTTAGAAGTTATATTCCATACTTTTTTACCTACTCTGAAAAATGGAACAATGTATCTGGTCGCGCATATAAAAGAAATGAATAGTTCCTATGACAAAACTTTCAGGACCAGAGAAGCAAGATATCTCAGCCTGTTTTGGCAATTTCAAAAATAGATAACGTTGCGTGCAGCATAAGGCAGTTAATATCGGCGGAGGACGGCGGCCACGGACAGGCCGAGGGAAAAAGAGACGCGTCCTGCGCCACTCGTGGGGGTCGCCCGACCTCGTTCCTAGCTGCTGCACGTGTTACCGCAGAAAAAAGGAATTTCCGGGAGGCCTGAAAGAATCTGTAAGCAAATGTTAGGAGACATATGAAGATAAATAAATATATAGACAGATAGGTAGTTTGGTAGACAGATGATAGAAATAATTGTATGTAATTATGTGTATGTGAAGGCAATCCCAAGGCTATAGAGTCAATAAGGACTTGAGGAACTGATCAAGGGAAAATGTATAGGGAGACAGATTGCGATCACCCGGAAATCTCACCGCGTTGACCTCACAGGGCGAATCCCTTTCCCTATCAAATTCGTCCTCTTTAAATATCGTCGAGATCGTTCGCCTGGAATTCCGTGACAGCCCCCGGCATAGGGCAGGCAAGGCAAAAGTTGCGGGAATCTTGCCCGGAGCAGAGGGCGCCACGCGTGACGACCGCGAGAAGATCAGCAGGCAGTTCGCAAGCCGCGGAGATCAGAGGAAGGCGGTAGAAACGCAGATGGATCGCCTGCCCTTTTATACTCTTACCATTATATAAATTAACTTCTGCAGTTTTGTGAACCTTTTGTGGCAACAACTTAATAAAGGGGTATATTTCATCATCTGTGTGGGATTTTCTTACCATCCTTCGAAACAATGCCCCCCTTCTTTTTACAAAAAAAATAATAGACAGTTTCAGTATAGAGTAATCAACTAGGGTTTCACATAAAATCATAAATTTTCCCCACGCTACCATTCCCATCAATGTAAAAAGGACATACGGAACGAGTCTTAATTCAATCAAACGATCGTTTTCGGTTCCCTTGCGCACTATGGCACTGCGGCCCCTTCCAACGGCGCAGTTGCTCTGTCAAACCTGTGGGTCAACTTCATACACACAAGAGCTGAAGGTTAGAAGAGAAGGAGTAGCACTGATTTATATAATATATATAATATATATATAATATATATATATATAAAATATAATATATATATATTATAGTTTCTTCATTTAGTCTCTATTTTCTCTTATCGTAGATAAAGAGGAACCTTTATAAAGAGACTGCATTGCACCCCCAAAGATTTCCCTTGGGAAAAACTAATCAACTCAGAATTGAGAGAGAAAAAAAATAAAGAATTCCTCCATAAAGTAATATCCCCTCGTCCCCGACTGGGAAAACTGAGGCCAAAAGAGAACCCTTTTTTGTGAGTAACAAATTACAAGATAAAATCAATTATCAATCAGCTTATAAGCTACATACTTGAGGTGGCACGATAGTCAGAAGCACAAAAATAGATTTCCTCCCAAGAATACACTGCATAGTTTCCCGGCTCAAAATGCCCCGCGTAAACCAACAATTCTTTTATTCTTAATTTTAGCGTAAAAAAAGTAAGGCCTTGTCAATATACGATAGATTTATGATCTAGCTAGGGCGGGATCATCCTGCATCACTCTGGGGCTCAGCAACCTTAAGGATGACTGCATATGGACGATTCACATTGATTTGTACCCGCAGGCAACTCTACTGAGAAAATGAGGGTGATTGATCGGTAAACAATGATTCTATCCAAAGGCCCATAATTTCTACCGCCGTAAAGGAAGGGCTCACACCAATCACAAACAAAGCCGATCGAAATGAACAACTATTCAGTTTTTTTCCCTGACTACCATCGTACCGTATACAAGTGTGGATATGTACCTGAGAAAAATGTTTAAAGACAATTAACATCAAAATTATATTGCTTTGTTCACCGCCCATGGAACGTGTCGCTATAGACCAAGTAACGGCAGCTGCACACATTGTTGACGAACGACTAAGCCAAAAACAACGGCTGCGAGGAAGGGGGCAAAGAGAAATTCGTGTGTTTTTGAAGCCATGTAGTGTATGTGGGATTAATATATAAATATATATATATAT
>NC_051401.1:30974526-30982491 GCF_015228065.2 Penaeus monodon | reverse complement strand
GGTTTGGTTTGCCGTGCTCGCGGTTTTTATCGAGTCCCCTCTCTATTTACCCAGTTCTGGGACCGTCACTGACTTGAGCGCTGCTGGCCACCGGTAGCGGCAATCGAGGTGAAGTTCCTGCCCAAGGGAACACGCCGGCCGTGACTCGAACTCTCGAACTCAGATTGCCGTCGTACAGTCTTGAGTTCGATGCTCTAACCATTCGGTCACCGCGGCCTATATATGTATATATATATATATATATATATATATATATAGAGAGAGAGAGAGAGAGAGAGAGAGAGAGAGAGAGAGAGAGAGAGAGAGAGAGAGAGAGAGAGAGAGAGGGGCCGCGGTGGCCGAATGGTTAGAGCGTCGGACTCAAGACTGTCACGACGGCAATCTGAGTTCGAGGGTTCGAGTCACCGGCCGGCGCGTTGTTTCCCTTGGGCAAGGAACTTCACCTCGATTGCCTGCCTAGCCACTGGGTGGCCAAGCCAGCAGCTCAAGTCAGTGCCGGGTAAATAGAGATGGTGACTCGAAAAAAAAAAAAAACGGGCAGAAGGCAATGGCAAACCACTGCTCTAGATTGCTAAGAAAAAAAATCATGGAAGCCCATGATCGTCAAGGCCGCGGTGGCCGAATGGTTAGAGCGTCGGACTCAAGACTGTCACGACGGCAATCTGAATTCGAGGGTTCGAGTCACCGGCCGACGCGTTGTTCCCTTGGGCAAGAAACTTCACCTTGATTGCCTACCTAGCCACTGGGTGGCCAAACCAGCCCAAGTCAAGTATAAATAGAGAGAATGATTACCTAAAAAGGTACCACCGGCACTCTCCGTGGAAAGGAACTGGGGACCCTACCACGTACTCACTCCAAGAGCATCACAACATGAAAACTACAATTAAGCATCATGCTGTGACCACGGCGGCTCAGACATGAACCTACCGTTAAAAGAAGAAGAATATGTATATATACAAATGTACATGTTTCTGTCTACACACACACACACACACACACAAATATATATATATATATATATATATATATATATATATATATATATATATATATATGTGTGTGTGTGTGTGTGTGTGTGTGTGTGTGTGTGTGTGTAAATAAATACACAAGTACTCACTGTCATTCTCTCTCTCTCTCTCTCTCTCTCTCTCTCTCTCTCTCTCTCTCTCTCTCTATATATATATATATATATATATATATATATACATATATATATATATATATATATATATATATATATATATATATATGTATATGGCCGCTGATGCCAAACCATATCGGTCTATGTCGTTCCTTTGGATCCATCAGCTGCGGGCAACAGCTTCCTCCTCACATTTTTTCGCCAAAGTAATGATTCTACCTATACGGGAGTGGGTAGAGACAATAATATATATACATACATATATATATATATATATATATATATATATATATATATATATATATATATATATATGTAAAGAGACAGAGACAGAGATAGAGATACGAATATAAGTATGTATATATGTGTGTGTGTGTGGGGTGTTGAGGGTATGGGTGTGTGTGGCGGGGGTACATATACACTCTCTATATAGATAGATAGATAGATAGATAGATAGATGTATATATATATGTGTGTGTGTGTGTTTGTGTGTGTGTGTGTGTGTATGTGTGTGGTGTGTGTGTTGTGTATTATATGTATATATAAGAGAGAGATGTACATGTATACATACATACATATATATATATATATATATATATATATATATATATATATATTTACATATTAATACATATATACATACATATGTTACATATGTAACATATGCATGTAACATATGTATGTATATATGTATAAATATGTAAATATATATACATACACACACACACACACACACACACACACACACACAACACACACACCCCACACACACACACACACACACACGCACACACACACAGATACACACACAGATACACACACACACATATATTATATATATATATATATATATATATATATATATATATATATATATATATATATGCATACACATATATACATTATATATATATATATATATATATATAATTTATATATAATATATATATATATATATATATATATATGTGTGTGTGTGTGTGTGTGTGTGTGTGTGTGTGTGTGTGTGTGTGTGTGTGTGTGTGTGTGTGTGTATTTATATACACACACACGTCGCCGTTGTGAATAAGCTTTCTCCATGTATTCCTGTTATTAACCAGCGCTACATTTATATTCTTCTCCCTAAGATCTTTTTTATACAATCTTTCCATCGTGTCCTAGGTCTTCCTCTTCTTCTAGTTCCTTGTACTTCCATTTCCACTTCTCTTCCTACGTGATCTTCCCCAGCTCTTCTCTTTAAATGGCCGAACCATTTTAGTCTTTGCCTCTTGAATCCTCTTAGAAATTTCCATTACTTCCACTGTACCTCTGATGTAGTCGTTTCTTATTTTATCTCTCCTTGTGACTCCAACCATTCATCTTAACATCATCTCAGCTACGTCCAACTTCTTTTCTTCTAACTTCTTCAGTGGTGCTGCTTCCAGGCCGCAAGTTAAGGCTGGTCTGACTACGGCCTTATGCACCTTACCTTTGAGTTGGGACTCTCCTATCGCACAACACTCCTGAAACTTTTCTCCAATTATTCCATCCACTTTGAATTCTGAAATTTACTTCCTTCTTCATTCCGGCAGTTTCATCGACCATTGAACCTAGATATTTAAAGGTTCAAACTCTTTTCAAGTTCCCTCCAAATACCTTTATTGTGGCTAGTTGGTCGCTATCTATATCTGTGGTGAAATATTCTGTCTTGGACCTGCTTATTATCATTCCTTTGCTTTCTAAAGCAAACCTCCATTCTTCTAGTTTCCCTTCTAGCACTCTTCTACTTTCTGCCACTAGCACAATGTCATCAGCGTACAATACGCACCATGATGGTTTTTCTCTTACTTTTTCCGTGATAACATTAAACACAATATTGAATAGCCGATCCCCGGTGTAAGCTGACCTTTACTTCGAAGTGTTCTGTTATGCCCACTGTGCTCCTAACTCTTGTTGTCACGTCCTTGTAGCATTCCTGGATCATTCTTACATATTTTTCTTGTGCTCCTCGCTCTCGGAACCCTCTGCAGACTTCTTAGCGTGGCACTCGGTCATAGGCTTTCTCTAAGTCTGAAAACCATATGCAGCACTCTTTGCTTCTCCTGGTATTTCTTTATGGTTTGCTAAGAGAGAAGATACTGTCAACTGTTCCGATCTTTTTCATAAAATCAATGTCGGCCAATGCGCGCTACTTGTCTAAGTCGCGAGTCCACAATCCTTTCCAGTAGTTTCAAAGTGTGAGGCATCAGCTTAATACCCCGATAGTTCTCACAACTCTGAATATCTCCTTTCTCTTTGAAGATTGGTATCTCCACTTTTCTGGTATTGCTTCCCTTTCCATTATCTCTTTCATCAATCCATGCAAGATGTCAACTCCTTCTCCCAAAGCTTTCCATACTTCCACTGGTATGTCATCGGGTCCCGTAGCTTTTCCATTCTTTATCTTCTTTAGTGCAGCATTCACCTCTTCTTTAGTTATTTCAGCTACTTCTTGATCATTCGGCTCTTCATCTCCTCTCAAATATCTATCATTTTCTTCATTTAGCAGCTTTTAAAGATACTGCTTCCATCTTATCGATATATCTCTCTCTTTTCTCAGCACACTTCCACTTTCGGCCTTCAGCTGCCGTATGTGTGTTAAATCTTTCTTATTCTTATTTCTACTCTAAGCCAACTTAAATATCTTCGCCTGCCCTTCTTTAGTGTCTAATGATTCATACATATGGTCGTATGCTTCTGATTTTGCGATGGCAACTGCTTTCTTAGCTTCCTTACAACATCGTTTATTTGCTGCTCTGTCTTCATATGGTTTACTTTCTTCCCATTTTTTCTTGGCATTCTTCTTAGCACTCACTTTCTCTTGTACTTCTCCATTAAACCACCAAATTTCCTTATTTTTCATACCTTTCCACTAGTCTCACCCAGAATTTCCTTTCCAGCTCTTAATATAATACTGTTCGCATCATTCCACCAGGTGTTCACATCTACCATATCGTGGCTCAGCTCTCTTAGAATTCGGTCTTTGAACTCTTGTTGGAAATCATTTTCCTTTAGTTTAAACCATTTTATCCTTTTCTGAGTTGTAGTTTTCCTCTTCTGCTTCTGCGTGATATCTATGGTAAGATTAATGTCAACCAAGCGGTGCTGCTCAGTCACATGATCTCCAGGTACTACTTTGCAGTTTTTAATCTCCCTAATGTTTCTCCTTCGATATAAAAGGAAGTCAGTTTGACTTGCTCTATCACCACTTTTGTAAATAATATGGAATAAGGTATTTCCTATTACCATATCAAAGGATAAAGCAGTCAATTACCTTCTCTCCATCCTCATCACTATTTCCATAACCAGTGCATGTATGCGACTGATGGCATCATTGCCGCTACCAACATGGCCATTCATATCTCCTCCAATTATGCATCTTTCACTTTCATCAACCTTTTCCGGTTCTTCTTGTTGTGCCGCCCAAAATTGTTCTTTTTCTTCATCTGTGCCTCCTGCTACGCACTCAATATATTCATCGAGAAATCTTCAAGGGCTAATCGTATCCACATGATTATGTCACTCTTTCCGTTCACTTCCGTCACTAAATCTTTCATGTCACGCGATAAAATAATTCCAATTCTATTTCTTCCTTCTCCGTTTGTTCCTTTAAATATCAACTTGTACCCTTCACCTAATGTTTTGCCTTGTTCCCCTTCTATCTTGTTTCCTGCACACATAGCACGTCCACTTTCCTAATTTTCATATTATCTGCCAAAACCCGGCCTCTTCCTGTCATGGTCCCAAAATTTAATGCCCCAGTGCGCAAATGTTGAACTAACTTCTTTGGCCGCTTCCATTCATGAGGCGAGTTAGGACGATGTATCTGTGGGTCTACTTCCCATCGCGATACCATTGATTTGTTAATAAAATTCGCCCTCAAAAGTAAAGACATTATTTGTGACACACGAATGAGAATCGATAAAGAAATTGACTGAAATAGGGATCTTCTCATGAGATGAAAAACGTTTTCTTTCAAGAAAGTCTAGTACATCGTCAGGCGGGACATTAGTAAACAAGGAATCTACACCAAAACTCACTAATTTCTTACGTCGGCAAGTTTCCAACCTTCTTCATGAAATCCATCGAATGTTTAATATGACAATCAGAAAAGGACCCCATAAAAGGAAATAAAATGCTTGCTAATCAAGAGTATTCACGGGTAACTGAGTTGCAAGACGAAATGATAGGCCTCAGAGGGACGCCATTTTTGTAAGTTTTAGGAAGACCATAAAAATACGGAATAGAGGGATTAACCGTTCTAAAGCGATCAAAGAATTTGGGGTCAGGACACAAGGCAGCAATACGTCTGAGGTTTTTACGAAATGATTCCGTGACAGAAGGGTAAGGGTTAGAGCGTATCAAGTTTTTGATACGTTGAATTGTCGTTCAGGAGAGAATGAGCTTTGCTTATATGATCAGATTTATTAAGGATAACTACGCTATTACCTTTGTCTGCTTTGGTAATTATAATGTCCAAATTGAGTTTAAGTGATTTGGTGGCCAACAAATAACGTCGGGGTAAGCCTTTGAAATTGTCAAATAAATCAAGAACCGGATTAAACATAACACCTTTAAGGTAGATGAGATCTTTAATCGAGGATTTGTTTTGCTTCGCAATGAAACTATAAAGACCTTTAATGTAATCTAAACAATGATTAGCGCCGGGTTTGATAGCAAACGATAAACGAAAACCAAAAAGTTCGGTTTCATAACGTGATTGGGAATACGACGATAAACTTACGACCGAGTCAGTAAGTGAAAATTTACACCACGCGCTACGTGAGGGATCTTTGATGACGTTCGCTTTAAAAGGAAAATCTACGCGCTGCATTAGCTAAAAGGTCGTCAACAAACTGAGCAGGGGTGACTTCACTAAGCAATCTAAGCGACTTACGAACTTAAAGAAACGCATCATCGACATCTAATTTAGTGCAACGGATACTATCGGATAAACGGTGACACTCACAATTAGAAAAAAAGAATGCCTAATCTAGAACTATAAAAATACTGACCAAAAGAAAGGGGGACTTACCTGCTAGTGTAAGCAGTCTTGCAGAAACTTGACCTGGTTCTTCCTCTTCCTGAACGAAATCAGAGCTTGCTCATACTGTCCAAACGGACATGCAACCGCCGGGCAAGTAGCGAACACGACGGACAGTGTGTGTGTGTGTGTGTGTGTGTGTGTGTGTGTGTGTGTGTGTGTGTGTGTGTGTGTGTGTGTGTGTGTGTGTGTGTGTGTGTGTGTGTGTGTGTGTGTGTGTGAATGTGTGTGTGGCGTGTGTGTGTGTGTGTGTGTGTGTATATATATATATGTATATATATATATATATATATATATATATATATATATATATATATATATGTATTTATGTATGTATGTATTATATATGTATACATGTATGTATGCATGCTTATGTGTGGTGTGTGTGTGTGTGTGTGTGTGTGAATGTGTGTGTGGCGTGTGTGTGTGTGTGTGTGTGTGTATGTATATATATATATATATATATATATATATATATATATATATATATATATATATATGTGTGTGTGTGTGTGTGTGTGTGTGTGTATTTATGTATGTATGTATTATATATGTATACATGTATGTATGCATGCTTATGTGTTGTGTGTGTGTGTGTGTGTGTGTGTGTGTGTGTGTGTGTGTGTGTGTGTGTGTGTGTGTGTGTGTGTGTGTGTGTGTGTGTGTGTGTGTGTGTGTGTGCGTGTGTGTGTGCGTGTGTGTGTGTGTGTAGTGAATGAAATATGAGCATTTAAACTAATATTTTCTTTAAGATTACATTTTTCAGATGTGGCTTAGTAAATCGAATTAGATGAGAGTCGTAATAGCATTGCCATAGGGATTTAGAAAAGCCATTTCATTTTTATAAGCACTGGAGAAGTTTCCAAAATTATGATACAATTACAGATATAAATACACTCATTTCAAGCCAAATTCCATTCTCTATGGGCACGTGCTCTGGTGGATGGAGACACGAAAGCCAGCGTCCGGAGGCCCTGCGGCACCAAAAGCTTTAGGTCGGCGCGGGCTATCGCCTGCTAAATATGAATGAATAAAAACATGCCAAAAGATACCAACACGGAAATGTTCGGTATTTGGTAATATCTCCACACAGTTATCGATACCACAGTAAAGTATGGCCGTTTCGTCATTTATCTTATCTCAATTCCCTATTACCTGACTTAAAGTAATGTATTATACATTATACTCTGATCTAGTACAATGTCCTATACAAATCATCGTTATGAATCGTTACACTGTATCCCAGATTTCAACAGAACCACGTTTTACTGTAACTACCTTGCCGACTAATCCACACCATTATATCACGTTATCTTTTCATGACATACTTCCCTACACAACATATTTCTGCATTTTTACTACATTTTTACACTATGTAGGTATGAAATGTTCTACATTTCAAAATAATATGCTTAAACTATTCTGAATATCCTATAAAAAATATTGCGCCTGTAAAACTTTCCCTTGATTTCCATTTTACGATGAGGAAGATTCATCACTGGGGTTCATAAAAGCTGTTTCGCTCAGAAGAACTGACTGAATCAACTTCTGACCTACTCCGCACATGATTTATTCATGCTACGGAGCATAGTTAGGAAAGGGGTCGACGATACTTGCAGTAAATGGATGGAGTTTCACTTAGTATTGTATCGCTCGTTTTGATGTTTATGATTTAGTATTTTGTGACTAAATATACATCATTATAATCATATTTAAATTGATCAACGATCCTATTTGAAGTAGAGAAAAGCTTCAGAAGTAT
>NC_051401.1:30945569-30955578 GCF_015228065.2 Penaeus monodon | reverse complement strand
AAAACTTTTTTTCATACACCCTTTTCATCACTGAGAAACATAGCTTTCAAAATCAGAAAAATTAAGTAGTGAATTTGCAGAAACATATTACATTCAATTCATATCAGGCCAGTGCATGGCCATTTTTTTTTTAATGCTAGCCCCAAACCAAAATTTTGGGCAAGTGATAAGAAAGGGAAATTTTTTTTTAACTCTCCCCAAAGGGGAATATTTTAGAACAATCCCAACAGAGATGTAAAAAAAATCAGGGAACCTCAACGCCAAAGTGGGAAAAAATTTAATCAAAAAAATGACACCGGGAAAAAAATTTTCGGCCTTGGGATAAAAATGAAAGGGGGAAAAGATTTTATTGAATTCTGAGTACAAATAATTTAGTTATCCCCAAATACTTTTTTCCCAACACCCCCCCAAGGGACCCTTGTACACTTGGGTTTTTTACCAGACAAAAAAACACGAAACCCAAAAATTGACTCCCTTGTGCTGAACCAAAAATGGAAAGTTGCTTTAAAAAATTCGAAAACGGGGCCCTTTGGTGCCGACTGAAACATGACCACCAACTATAACTATCAAATTTAAAAATAAGACTAAAAAAGATGGAGGCCCAAAACACCCCCTCTAAGCTCGCCCTAAAAAACTTTTTGATAAAAATTACGAATTGAAAGTGTCAAAAAAATTTAAAATTACTCAATCAATGTAAAGATGAAAAAACACCAAATGATTTGGGGGAAGAAGGAAAAAAACTCTTGTGAGCACTGTTTAAGAAACATGCCAAAAAGAAAAAAAAAATTCCCCCGGGATATTTGAAAAACACTAATAAAATTTGAAACAAGAAGATCCCAAAAAATAAAAAGGTATCAAAAATCCATTTAAAAAAGGGGAAATTTACAAAAAACAAAAAAAAAATTAAAAGTTTATTGCGACAAAATAAGGAAAATATTTAAATGAACTTGCCAGAGAATTAAAAAACTTTTCTTCAAAAAAGACAACTAAAGAACTCTCCCAAGGAGTACAAAACTCCACGAAAATTAAACCTAAATGGCACTATAAAAACGAAGATGGATTTTTTTTATGTGTTTTAAAAGAAGCCCAAAGATAGAGGAATCAATATTGTTCCAACTTACAAAAAGAAAAAAATTAACAACAACTTTAATTTAGACTCAATGACAGCGGGGATGAACCCCCCAATGCTGGCCAAAGTTATAAAACCAAAAAAAGAAGAAAAGAATAACAAGACCCCCGGAATAGAAAAAACAGCAAACCAATTTAAAAAGCTGGCGAAAGTGTTGAATACTTTTTAAAAAACTCTGTAAAAAAATATGGAAAAAGAAAATGGCCAGGGACGGGGTTTAAAATTCAGTTTTTACTCCCTTTAACCAAAAAAAGGTGACCACCCCCAATGCAACAATAATGGGCCCAAATTCCCTTAAAAAGTCACAGAAGAAAATTTTGTTGAAAATTATTGCTAAAGAATAAAGTTAAATTTAAGAGGGGAAAAATTGGGCAGACAACAAGCGGGTTTTCCCCCCTGGAAAAGGTACCAAAAAACCAAAATTCTAAATTTAAAATTGTATAGAAAAAACCCAGACCCCCATAAAAAAGCCCCTATCCCTGTTTTCATCAAATTATGTGAAAAGTTTTGGGATACTGTTGACCCGAAAATCCTCTGGAATAACTGTACGATAAAAGGGTTCCCCAAAACAAATCATAAAATTAAAAAACCCTTTTTTATGCCAACAACAAGCGGGCTTTTAAAAACCCAATTATGGTTAACAGAATGGTTGGGAAGTCAAACAAGGAGTACGACGGGGTTTCCCTTTTCTGTCTCCGCCCCTTTTTTAAATATTTTTCTGAAAAAATTTTATGAGAGGTGCTCTAGAGAATTTTAAAGGAACTGTGGTTTTGGGGAGGATCAAAAAAATCAAATCGAGGTCGCCGATGATAAAAGTTTTGTTTGGCCAGCAGTATCACTAAACTAAAAACAATTTACTAGATAAATTTAAAGAGAAGCAAGCAAAAAAGGCGGCTTTTTTCCCTTAAGCCGGGGAAAACTAAATCATGAAGATTAAAAGAAAACCCGGGCAATGAAAAATGATGAACATTTTACAATAAAGGAATGTTGGGGAAAAAGTGAAAGAGTTCATTATTTGGAGTTTTTTTAACTAATACATATGTTTGATTCACCGGAGAAAAAAAAGAAGAATTACCTTTCCAAAGCGCCAAACATTTGGGCCTCTCAAAAAACTCTGGAAAGACCGAAGCATTCCCTTAGGGGCAAAGCTGGGGTTTTTGGGAAATCATTTTTTTCCCCAATTTGGCATCATAGGGTTCTGAGTGTTGGGTTTTGGGAAGTAGTAGACAAAAAAAATCAAAGTTTTGAAATGTGGTGTTAAAGACGAGTACGGGCGATTAGTTTGGACAGAGAAGAAACGAATGAGAATGCGAGAAAAATAAAGGGGGGGGCCCGATTTTTGGAAACATTTTGAAAAAAGAAAATTAAAAGTTTTTGGGTCAGTAAGAAAAGAAAAAGTTTGAGAAAAATTTGCTGAAAGGGATGGTGATGGGAAACAGGGGGAAGGGGCCCAAAACCAAAAAGAAAAGGGACTGAGCGCCCAAAATCAAAGATTTTTTCGGGCTGTCGATGTTAATTGGAAAGAAAAGCGTAAGATGGGAGTTAGTGGCGAAGGTTGGTGGAAGGTCCAGGGTGCTCAAGCATGAGCATATTAACCGTTATTGATTGATTGATATAAAAATTATTATATTTTTTTTTTTACGGTGGTTCATTTTTGGACCCGCCTTTGGTCACGCTTTTGGATACTTGGGGGGAGTAACCCCGGGGGGGCCCAAACTTATAGAGGGGGAAAAAAATAGGGGGAGGGTTTTGGCAATTTTCTAAATTGTATTTTAGAAATGCATTTTTCCCCCAAATTCCCAAAAATTGAAATTTCCACCCAAACCCTCCCAAACGCAAACATTCTGTGGTTTCCCACTTCTGACCCAAAAGCCCCAAAAAGAAAGAAGTAAACATAAAAAGAAATTTTTAATATTTTTAAATAGAAATTGAAAAAATTAAAATTTTGGGCAAACATTTAAAGTTTAGGCTAAGTATTCTGCATCACCTTCTCAGGAGTAAAGCAGTATCAAAAAAAATTTTAAAAGGGGTTAAAACCGCTAAGCCAGCCCTGAACAAAGAGGCCCAAGGAAGTTAAATTTTTTAATCTCATTCACCCCAATAAGGGCTATTACACCACCAACTCCCTGGATGTAAACTATCAGAAAAAACCCAAAAGTTGAGCTTGCTCTTCTTATTGTGAACAAAAAACTTTTTTCCTAGTAGGGCCCTGTGGTCACGGAGGAGATTCAGTTCTTAAAGGGGTTAACCCAATGCCGATGGGAAAAAATTTAAAAAAATGGGGAAAATTTGCTGTGCTCTTTTTTTAAAAATTTTTATGAAATGTCTCGGGCACTAGATGGTTTCTGCAAATATTTAAACTAAAAAGGGAGTAAATTATTAGATCTTTTTTCCCCTTACCTGATTTCCCCTTTCCCTTGTTTTGGGCCCGGGAAAAAAACAAATTTGTTTACTATTGCTAGAATATCGTTTTTGGTTTTTTTATTGTAAACTTTTAAAATTAAAAATTTTATAACTTTTTGTGACGAAAAATAAGATAACTTAAAATTTTCCGAAAATAAACAAAAAGGGAAATAAAACGGGGCGAAAACGGAGTACCAAAATGGCTCTTTGGTGACTTAGTACAAGGTAGCCACCTATTTTGAAAAAACAATTGAAAAAGAAAAATCACAGTGGGCATGGCTGTATACATGCCTTTCCGGGGTTTGGCGGGGGTTTAAAAATAGTTTCTTTTTAAAGCCTCCCCTTGCCACAGCAAAGTAACAATTTGTGGCAATTTAAACCCCGGGTAGCGGAGTGTTCTCATAAATGGGTTAATGAAAAAAAGCACAAGATTAAGGGGAAAAACCCACCTGGCCCATATCTCAGATTACAAGTGTATCATCTAGTATTTAAATGGGGTAAATGATGGTCTTTGGGAACCCAAACCCCTTTTTTTGCTTTTCAATATCAATCATAATTTTTTTCTAGCAAAAGGGAAAAAAAGCAATGCCTTATTTTTTACTGGGGGCTTTCCCAAAATTCATTTAATTACAAATTTTGGCATCAAATTCACCCCTATGATCCGGATGATGGGGCAGGAAATTAGAGGGGGGCTTTTGCATTACTTCCATTTTTTTTTTTTTTTTTTTTTCCCCGATTTAAATTGGCTACCAAAGAGAGATGTTTTTGGAGTCTGTGAAAGGAAAAACAATCTATTGCCCGGAAATAAAGCAATTAAAAGGAAAATACAAAAACAAAGGCAATACAAAAAAGGGGAAGTTACAGTTTTTAGATTTTCTTAATGAAAAAATTTGGGTTTTTTTCATTAGGATGCTGCAATTAACCTAAAAGTGATATAATCCAAACCAGTTTGGGCAAAGCCAATATACTCACATAGAAATCTTTTCCTATTGGGGTTTAATTCCCTCTTTAGGGGAAAATACAGATAAAACCCACATACACAAAATCATTAACACGTTTACCAATTTGGGAAATTTCTAGAAAGATATTTTTTTCAGACTAAAGACCAGGCCCTGCCAGGACCACCCAACCTAGAGGATATGGTTAAGGGGAAAAAAACATCTCATACTATTGCAAGCTCTTTCCCATCTCTTTTAACTACTTAGGTTTTGGAAAATTTTTTTTTAAAAAATAAAAAATTTAAATCCATGAAAATATTTTTAAATCCCATAAAAAGGTGCTTTAAAAAAACATAACCACAATGCCTCTGGGTTTGGGACACGTAAAGTGAACTGTCTTTTTAAAAATGTTAAAATGTTCAAATAAACCAAAAAGTAACATTTTGCTGTCTTATATTTACCTATAAAGGTGGTCTTTAGTTTTTTGATAAACAAACTCTTTGTTTTTTTAGCCTGTAAATATTAAGTAAATTACTTTATGACAGTAATGAAAAAAAACAAATAAAATTCACAAAAACAATGTGTGGGGTGTGGGGCCTGAATTTTTGCAACAGGGAAAGTTTCTGCAAAGTATGTGTCTGGTTGGGCGGTTATGTTTGGGGTGTAGTGCTTTTGTTGGTGTGGGGTGAAGGGGCCTGCATGCATGTGTCTGCATAGTGTGTGTGGGACTGATGTGTTGGGTGTGGGCATGAAAGTGGTGCATGCATGTGCAATGCATGGGGTGTGTTTTGTGCGTGCATGCGTGCATGTGGGTTGTGTTTTGGGCATGCCCTGCCCGTTTGTGGTGTGTGTGCCAGTGATAATACCCTTTTTCTGTGTACCTGTTTTGTGTGTATGGTACCGAAACTGTGGTATGTGTACCTGGTCCGTGTGTATGTGTACCCGCGCTGTGTGTAGTGTCCTGCGTCTGTGTGTAAAGGTACCTGTGGCTGTGTGTATGTGTTAAAAGGGGTCGGGGTGTATGTGCCCGTTTCTGTGTGTTTTGTGTACCTGTGTCCCGTGGTATCTGTAACCCGTGTCTGTGTTTTGGTACCGGTTTTTAAGTGTATGTTTTCCCCGTGTCTGTGTGTAAGTCCCTGTGTCTGGGTTTATGGGGGTACCGGTCATTTGGGAGTGGGACCCGTGTCTGTCTATATGGTGTTGTGTGGTGGTGGTGTGGTTTTGTGTTGTTTTGGGGGTGTGGTGTGTGTGTGTGTGGGGTGTGGGTGTGTGTGTGTGTGGGATGTGTGTGTGGGGTGGTGTTTGTGTGGGTGTGGGTTCCTGTGTATTTTTTGTGTGTGTGTGTGTGTGTTGTGTGTGTGGTGTGTGTGTGTGGTGTGGGGTGTTGTTGGGGGTGGGTGTGTGTGTGGTGGTGTTGTGTGTTGGGGGTGTGTGTGTGTGTGTGTATTGTGTGTGTATGTGTGTGTTTTGTGTGTGTGTGGGTGGTGTCCTTGTGTGCTTTGGTGGTTTTTCCCTGTTGTTTTGTGTGTCCCTGTGTGTGTGTGTGTCCCCCGTGTGGTGGGGTGTCCCTGGGGGTTTTGTGTGGGGTTCCCCGTGTGTGTGTGGGGTCCCTGTGTGGTGGTTTTTGGTTTTGTGTGTGTGTGGGGGTGTGTGTGTGTGTGTGTGTGTGTTGTGTGTGTGTGTGTGTGTCCCTGTGTGTGTTTTGGTTTTGTCCCTGTGTGTGTGTGTGGGGGTGTCCCCGTGTTGTGTGTGTTTTTTTCCCCCCCTTTTGTGGTGTGTGTGTGTGTGTTTGTGTTTTGTGTTTTGTGTGTGTGTGTGGTCCCTTTTTGTGGGGTGTGTGTGTCCGTTTTGTGTGGGTGTTTGTGTGGTGTGTGTTGTGTGTGTGGTGTGCGTGTGTGTGTGTGTGCCCCCCTGTTTTTTTGTGTGTGGTGTGTTTTTTGTGGTGTGTGTGTTGTGGGGTGTGTTTGTGTGTGTGGGGTTTTTGTGTGGTGTCCCCGTGTGTGTGGTGTGTTTTTGTGGGTGTGTGTGGTGTGTGGGGTGTGGGGTGTGTGCCCTGTGTGGTGTGTGTGGTGTGTGTGGGGTTTTGTGGGGGTGTCCGTGTGTGTGTCCCCGTGTGTGTGTGGTTTTTGTGTGTCCCCCTGTGTGGTTTTTTTTGTGTGGTTTTGTTGTGTGTGTGTGTGTGTGTGTGTTGGGGTGTGTGGGGTGTTTTTGTGTGGTGTGTGTTTGTGTGTGTGTTTTGTGGTGTTTCCCGGGAGTGTATGGGGTGTGTGTCCCCCGTGTAGTGTATTTGTGGTGTGTTCCCCTTTTTTGTGGATATGTGTGTGGGGTTTTCCCCCGTGATGTGTATGTGTGTGGGGTGTGTGTGTGTTGGGGTGTGGTGTGGTGTGTGTGGTTTTGTGTGTGTGTGTGGGTGTGTGTGGGGTGTGGTGGGTGTGTGTGTATGGTTTGTGTGTGTGTTGGTGTGGGGGTTGTGTGTGTTGGGGGGTGTGTGTGTGTGTGTGTGTGTGTGTTGTTTTGGGGGTGTGTGTGGTGGTCCCTGTGGATTTTTGGGGTGTCCCTGTGGGTAGTGTGTGTCCCCGTTGTATGTGTGTTCCCTGTGTGTATGTGTGGTTCCCCGTGGTAGGGGTGGGGTCCCTGTGTTTTAGCGTGTGTCCCTTTTGTATGTTTGTGGTCCCTCTGGGGTGTTTTGTCACTGTGTGTGTGTCCCGGTATTGTGGGCCCTGTGTGTGTGTGTGTCCCCCGTGTATGTGGGGGTCCCCCGGTGTGTGTCCCCGGGCGGGGTGTGTGGTCCCCCGGGTATTGTGTGTCCCTGTAGTGTGTGTCCCCGGGTGGTGTGTGTTTTTTCCCCCGGGGGTGTGTGGTGTCCCCGGTGTGGGGTGTGTGGGGTTTTGGGTGGCCCGCGTTTGTGTGTGTGTGGCCCCTGTGGGTTTGTGTGTGTGTGTGTGTGTGTGTGTGTGTTTTGTTTGGTGGTGTGTGTGTGGGTTTGGGTTGGGGTTTTTGTGTGTGGTGCCCGTGTGGTTTTGTGTGTCCGCGTGTGTGTGTGTGTGAAAAGGGGTGAATGTGTGTAAAGTATGAATTTTGTGAATGTGTGGTGTGTGAATGTGTGGTGTGAATTGTGGGGGTTTTCAGGTGTGGAAGTGTGGTTTGGGGTTGTAAATTTTGTGTGGAAAGTGTGTGAATGTGTTGGTGGGAAAATGTGTGTGAAAGTGTGTGTGAAGGGGTGAATGTGTTTGAATGTTGGGGTGTATGTGTTTGTATGTGGGTGTGTATGTGTGTGTGGGATGTGTGTGTGAATTGTGAATGTGTAAGTGTTGAGGTGGTGGGTGTTTTGAAGTGTGTTGGGGGTGGAATGCAATTTTGAAAGGTGTGTGTGTGAATTTTTGTGCGTGAAAATTTTTGTGTGTGTGAATTGGGTGTGTGTGTGAAGTCTATGTGTGGGGTGAATGTGGTGTGTGTGTTGGTGCGAATGTGTGTGTGTGTGTGGAAAATGTTTGGAAGTGTTTTGTGGAATGTGTGTGTGGGAAAGTTTGGTGTGTAAATGTGTGTGTGTGGTGTGTTTTGCGTATGTGTGCGTGTGTTTCGGGGTTTTTGCGTTTGTGGGTTTTTTGTGGGGAATGTGGGGTGAATGTTGAATGTGTGTGTGGGTTTTGGGGTTTGTGTGTTTTGTGTGTTGTGTGTGTGTGTGGTGCGTGTTTTGTGGTTTTTTGGTGCGTGTGTGTGCCCTGTGTGTTTCGTGTGTGCGTTTGTGTGTGTGTGTGAATTTGGGGTGAATGTTGAAGTGTGAATGTGTGTGAATTTTGGAATGTGGGGTGTGTGGGTTTGTGTGTGTGTGTGTGTGGGGTGTGTGTGTGTGTGTGTGTTTTGTGTGTGGGTGTGTGTGTGTGTTTTGGGGTGTGCGGTTGTGAGTTTTCCCGGTATATTTGGCCTGTGCTTTAGTGCCCTTTCATATTCCTTTTTTAAAATTTTATAAAAAGGTTTCCTTTTAAAAAAAAAAACTTTTTTCAACTATCTTTCTAAGTTCTAATAAACACAGTTCGTTTTCCCCAATCCTACTTAAATCATGATTTGAAAATGTATTTTTCTTCCCCATTCCATATATTCTGCGCAAAGGTTTTCAACCCCTTTTTTCATAAAACCTTGCAGACAAGTGACACCTTAAATTATAAAATTTTTTCTTATGTATGGGGCCAATCAAGTAAAATAAAGAAATAAATTGAGTGAGAGTGAGAGTGAGAGCGAGACGAGAGCGGGGAAAACGGGGAGCGAGAGTGAGATTTAAGTGAGAGTGAGGGGTGAAGTGAGATGAGAGTGAAGTGAGAGAGGGAAGAGAGGGGAGAGAGAGAAGAGAGAGAGAGTGTTTTGTGGGGTGTGGTGGTGTGTGTGTGTGTGTTTGTGTGTTGGTGTGTTTTGTGTGTGGGTTTTGTGTGTGGGCTGTGGGGTGTGTTGGTGCGGGTGTGTGTATCCATGTGGAGTATGCATGTCGGTTTTTATGTCACGTTATACCTACTGTGTTATCCCCCCGTGAGTTTTTTTCGTGGGGAAAAGTCCCGGCCCTGAGTGTGTGCGTGTGCATAGCATATACGTTTGCGTGTGCTGTGCGCGTGTTGTGCCCTGCGTGTGTGGTTTAGTTTGGGGTGTGTTAAAGGTATTTGGGTTTTGTATTGGATGTGTATATGTGTGTGTGGGTGTGTGTGTGGTGGTGGGTGTGTGTGGGGTGGTGTGTGTGTGTGTGTGTGTGTGTGTGTGTGTGTGGGTGTGGGTGGTTAGGTGTGTGTGTTTTCCCCGTATTTGGGGTATGCATTTGGGGTGTCAGTCAGACAGTTTTATCATTTTCCAAATTTTCCATCATCTCAGTCTATTTTTTTATCGTCTGTCCCGTTTTCCCTCTGTTCCCGTCAATTTACAAGCCTTTTGGTTTTGGGCAGTTTTTCCCCGTCCCGTCTGTGGGCAGGTTTTCAAGCCAGGTTTTTTTGTATTTTTCTAGATGTTTTGTCGGTTTACCCAAACAGTCAATTTATCAGTCATCCATTTTTTCCAATTTTTGCTGGGCTTTGACTTCTGTGGTGTCTGTGGGGTCTAACGTATATGTCTACATGTTTTAAAATAGCTAGTTGTCTTTCTGGCGTAAGTGTCTTTTTTCCTTTTGCGTATTTGTGTGTGCATTCCCATGTTTTTGTCAGTAGTGTTTTTGTGTAGGGGGGGGGGGGGGATTTAAATTCAAAAAAATTTTTGCCGGGCCAACCCCCGTCATCCCCAGAATAAAAGGCACTGTAGGGGCCCTTTAAAAATTAAAGTGAAATCCCCCCTCCGAACCCCCCTCGGAAAAAAGCTCCCCCCCGTGACAGGGCCCGAGCGCCCCCCCCATCCCAATTTCCCCCAGCTTTTCCCGCCCCAAAAAATCGTGGGCGATGACGTCACGCCCTCGTACTCGGGGCGAGGAGTGTCGTCGGCTGGTCTCCTCCTCCGGCCCTTTTCAACCCCGGCGGGGGCCTGCGCGAGCTGTCCTGCGCCGACCAGCTCATAATTTTAAACTTCAGCG
>NC_051401.1:30935569-30940569 GCF_015228065.2 Penaeus monodon | reverse complement strand
AATATATATATGATAGATATATATACTATATATATAAATATTGTTGTATTATAATATATATATATATATGTTGTGTATGTGTGTGTGTGTGTGTGTGTGTGTGTGTGTGTGTGTGTGTGTGTGTGTGTGTGGTGTGTGTGAGTGGTGGTATGTGTTTCCATATGTGTATATGCATGTTTATATGTGTGTTGTATATTATATACATTATATATATATCCATATGTATATGTATAAAACACACACAGATATATAAATACATATATATAATATATTATATACTATATATATATATATATATACTATATATATATATATATATATATATATGTATTTATATGTATATGTACATACATATATCTTACCCATATATAAGTAATGGGTGTGTGGATAAGTATAGATATATATAATAGTAGATATATATATATATATATATAGTATATATATGAGATATGTAGATCTTATATAGTTATATATATATAGATATATAATATATATAATATATATGTGTGTGTGTGTGTGTGTGTGGGTTAGTTATATATGTAAATATATAAAACACACACACACACACCACACACAAACACACACACAACACACACACACACACATCACCACACACACACTCACACACACACCACACACCACACCACACACACACACACACGCACCACACACACACGGCACACACCACCACACGCACATTACACACACGTAAATATATTTATAATATATATATAATATATATATATATATATATATCTATATATATATATATAATATTATTTTTAAATATATATATCTACTATATATATATATTGTACATATATATATATATATATATATTTATATATATCTATAATATATATATATATATATATATATACTATTGTAAATATATATATTATATATATATATATATATAGATAGATTATTATATATATAGATTAGATATATATATATATATTTGTTAATCTATATAAATATATTATATATATATGTGGGCCGCCGAAAGAACGACTATGATTTGTAAAGGGTGTGGGGTGACTGATACCACTGCGTAGCACTCGCTTAAGGTTTATTCAGTAGCGGTCAACCTGTTAATTAATACATCGGATTATAGGAATTTGCGTGCATCCAATACATAAAACCACTAATAAACAATATATATTAGATTATTAAGATAAAGAATTCCTACAATACTGGATACATAGCATTGCGGGAACAGTCAGAATATCAGCTGATTCAGTATGCTATTGGGCGTCTTGACGGCACGGAGGTTCTCCTCGAAACTGACCTCACTTTAAACATACATATGCTACGACGTCAAGTAACATTCTACTTCATATGTTATACATTAGTTGGGTCACGACCCCACTATTTCCAGCATCGATCACATGAAGAAGCACCATCACTTCCCTAGGGGGACGACGCCTTCACACAAACAATTTCGACAGGTCAGCTCTGATGATGATACGGACAGTGTTGACCCGGCTGGTCACAGCCGACAGGCCTCCTCGAGGAGGTGTGACACAGAAGATGAATTTTATACAATACAGCCTCTCCGATTGCAGTGTACAGAATAAGGATATTACAGAATATAGATACACCATAATATGAAGTATGGGACCATACCCAGCGGCGGCTACCCACTCCCCCCTTTGCTCCACTGTGAGCAAACCAAATAATACGGGTTAGGATAATGATACTTCTTAAGAGGCAGAACTTCACTATGGGTCTGATGAGGATTCCAGAAATAGTCCGGATTTGGTTCTTTCTCAAGAGTCTATATTCACGGTATAGAACTGTCACCCTCCCTAGCCCCCACTGAATTCTGGGAGTATGTCGTTCGACAATGGGGACAATGTCTCCTTCCTGAAGCTTCGGGATGGGCTTCAAACTGTTTCTGTGCTCATCTCAATGTGTTTCAGGTATTCGCTTTCCATCATCTCCAGAAAACCTATCTGCTAGCGACTTGTGCATGGATCCAGCTCGCCATATGTGTTGTCAAGTGAAGCATTGTCATTTGTCTGCAATCTGGATACCATATACATCAATTCCTCAGGGCATGGTTAGGGTGTTAAAGCTTCTGTTCTGTGACATCGCCCGGATCGACAGTAAGAGGGCGGCTGTTCGTCCTTAACTTTCTTTGCCTGGTGAATGGCATTGCTTCATCTCGGAAGCCAGATATCAGAGGCCATCTACATAGAAGTTCTCTTTACATCTGCTAATTGGTCTTAGAAGCGTCCTTAGAAGAGCCAAATATGGATGCACATGTGGGGCTCAAACACCTCCAAATAAGTGCACACTCATGCGATATACTTTCGGCCTCGCAGAGAAATCCCCTTTTTCGGCCACCACAAGAAACCTTAAGAACATCATGATCCCTTGGGCGTGACCTTTAACTGGTGGAGACATAGCCTGTTGATATCAGCAGCTACTGCAATTCTTTCTTTCTCTAAACCGGAGCAGTATGCAAAGCAGGTCATTCATCACGTCTGGGCCTTGCATGACCTGCTTATTTAGGGTGGTGCCTTCAAAGGAAGCAGCCAACAGTCGGACACTATTGTATTTTTCTCAAGATTGTTAGGATTGAATGCCCGGGTGGTGTGGTAGGTACACATGTCTTCCCTGGCGGTCCTACTCCTTTGCCTGCCTCAGCAGTCCTTCTTTGAAGTAACTTCTCCATTTCTGCACATATTAGCCTTCAGGATTTCATCCCTTTGAAGGGGGGGGGGGTGGGGGGGGTTGGGGGGTGGAAAACGTTGTTTCAGGCCAGCAACCAAGTCAAGTCGTCTTTTCACATTATCCAATTGTCTGGAAGCTGGGGCCAATTCCTTAAAGTGAATTGGGATTCATTGATGGTCCATCAACCATGGTTCCCTCTTTGTCACCACAAATGGAGGACTTGATAATCCTCCGCTGATCTTCCCCTTATCTATGTGATCCTTTCAAGGCACATGGTGCTCGTGCTGCGGTTACAGGGCACTTCACTTATGTAGGTCCTAAATTTGTTGCTCCAGTGACGTTAACCGCCCCATCCTAAATTTTGTCCTTTGCAGCAAAGGGTTCACCTCCTCTCCCCCTCTGACCTTCCAAAGCATAAGTGTGAGGGAGCGTCCTGCCCCGATCAGTAACTCGACGCTCCAGTATGGTGGATTTGCCTGAGTAGAAACCGGGTCTCGTAGGTGTGGCCAGCGGATGGGTTCAATTGGCTCACTCTAGCTTGATCAACCTTCAGGGAGGAATCGAGGACGATCACCTGACGGAATCGCATAGTGGTATTCTTTCCTGTTACAGTCCTTGACATGAGATCAACGGTTTGGTGTCATGGTTAAGTTTTCCTTGGTCAGTGTAGTTAATCACCGTTGTCTCTCTTCTCTCCTTTGGACACAAAGCATTTCTACTACCTTGATGAACAGAAAGAGCAGGAAAAACTACCGGAGTCGCAAGGCACATGTCATCAGCAGCTGGTTACTATCACTAAACAATGGGGGGGGGGGGGGGGGGCACCTCGCTCCTTACAGGTCCACCTGTGCTGTCGTTAAGCCCTCCTTTCTTTGGCAGTCCCCATACAGTGGGTAATGTACCTTGTCACCTTTGTATCGACAAAAGGTCAAATAAGCGGTTCAGGTTTTACCTGTGGGTGCATAGAGGTGGAAAGTACTCTGCTCAAACCGGACTCGGTAGGCACAAATAATACTCAGGACTACTACATTTAGCTTGGGAAGTTTTACTTGCAACATTTGTTATACCTCCACAAATGTTTTTTTGGTCAGTCCTTGATCGGAATGGTTTTGAGCGGGAGCGGTTCTTTCTGGGAGTTGCGAATTTTTCGTTTGGGCGGTGTGCTATCATGGCACCATCATCACTTGAGTTTCAGTTAGTGATGTGTTTTCCCCCCCCCCCCCGAATCGTTTAGATTCCACTGTTTTTCGTCGATGCTCGATGATTCTGATTAGTGTCTGAGCAGCTGTCCTAATTCACTTGTGGATTTATGATGTAGTGCATTTCGTTGCCTTGATTCCGTTTTTTTTATTTGTCATTGTCGGTCTTATGCTTTCCTTCCTTTGCAAGGTTTCTCCAGAGTGCCGTTTAATCTTCTATAACAATCACTCCATAGGATGACGGGTCTGCCATGAGACTTTCCGAGTGAGGGTCACGCTGCAGAAGCTGTCGATGTGGTAGGCTCGGGAAACTTCCTTACCCCTATGCACTCAATGGACTTAAGAGGAGTCCCTTCTCCAGAATAATGATGGAGCAAACCTGGGGACTTCCCTTCCCCTTTGTTCCCCTTTGACATTCAAGGACCAAGAGGTGCGAGAGGTGTTTCTTCACCTTCTTACCACCATCAGGTTCGCGACTTTTCAGATCTTTTATATTCCTTTTGTCCGTCCACACCACATTGTCCTATAGCTAGTGTCTATTTCCACCTCCACCTCCCTTCTGACATCCACCGACTATTTCCTGCGGGAGACGCACTCTATGGACATCCTGATCAAACACATTCAGTTGGGTGCACTGGTTCCTTAATCAATTGAGTCACCGTGTGTTTTTTAACTCTGCGAAGAACGCAGCACCATGGGTTTTTCACTGCTTGGAGGCAATGCAGCACCGTGGGTATTTGACTCGCAAGAATGCTAGCACGTGTGTATTTGATCGGCAGGGATGCAGCACGTGGGTATTTGATCTCGCAGGAATGCAGCACCGTGGGTTTTTGGACTCTGCAGGGAGCCGCACCGTGGGTTTTGACTCTGCAGGGAGGGAGGCAGACCGTGGGTTTTTGACTCTGCAGAAATGCAGCACCGTGGGTTTTTGACTCTGCATGGGATCAGCACGTGGGTTTTTGACTCTGCAGGGATGCAGCACCGTGGGTATTTGACTATGCAAGAAATGCAGCACCGTGGGTATTTGACTCCGCAGAATTGCAGCACAGTGGGTATTTGACTCTGCAAGAATGCAGCACCGGGGTATTTGACTCTGCAGAATGCAGCACCGGGGGGGGT
>NC_051401.1:30918069-30920569 GCF_015228065.2 Penaeus monodon | reverse complement strand
AAAAAGCCAAAGCATGTTCGTCTCAATTCCAAAATATGCCATTGCCCGGGTGTTCCCTAAATACAAACTGAAGTGGGCTGGGATGGCAGGGCTACTCCCGGCGGGGTCATCAACCATCCCCAACGTAGAAAGGTGTACCCCCCCATACTATATGCCGCTGCCGAAATCTTTCAACGCCCAATTCCTCAATACTAGGTAACCCTCGTCCTCCCCAAGGACCGGATGTTCCAAACACCTCCCTTTTTAGCTCACCGAGGCTAAGCCTCGGGCGTCACTTTCGGGGGACGCTCCCTTCCATCCCCGTCGACGCTGCCCAAAAAAAAGGGTTTGGCGGGCTGGGGGCCCCAAATTCCCCCTGTGGATTTCCCCTTGGCTTTGCCCACAGTCTCATGCTTTTTTTTGGCACCTGGGTGTGGGTGTGTGTGTGTGTGTGGTGTGTGTGTGGTGTGTGTGTTGTGGTTTGTGTTTGGTGGTTGGTGTGTGGTGTGTGTGTGTGTGTGGTGGGGTGTGTGCAAGATACACACGAACACAGCATCATCATATATATATATATATATATATTATATATAATATATATATATAAAATTAATATATAATTAATATAATCATAGAATTATATATATATAAATATTATATATTTTATATTTTATAATATATTATATATATATATATTGCATGTGTGTGTGTTTGTGGTGTTTGGTGTGTGTGTAAAAATACAATACATATACATATACATTTTTTATATAATACAGTCCTGTTTTGGAGTCTTTTATAGTACTTCTTTAAAACCAACCGATTGAAAATCCACGAAAACCTTATTTTGGGGGTATTGTAAAAGTGCAATGATTTGACAACAAACCTCAATAAATCATGGGAGGTTTTAGAGTGTCACTTCTGAGAGTTTTGCATCATTTGTTAAAACCAAGTGCCCTTTGAGAGTTGATTTTCTGATCGAGTCATAAGTTTTTTTGAGATACTCAAGTTAGGCCAATATTTTTCCCAAACCCTTCGGAGTCGTGACAGCACCCAAACAGCAACAAGGGGCGTCGCTTGCACTATGGAAAGTGGCGCGCTGAATGAAAAACTTTAAAGAAGGTTTTTTATTTCCCAAAGGATACAAGACAAAGAAAGGGAAAGGCAAAATTTAATGGGACAATGTCCTATGCACCACACCACACACAAACCCCACACACACACACACACACACCCCACCCCAAAACACACACACAAAAACACACACACAAAACTATATTAAAAATATTAGTAATATATATAAATTTTATATATATATATTTATAATTTTATATAATAATATATTAATAATATACATACTACCATCATAATGATTATCATTACATTACATATACATACATACATCATAATATAATATATATATATATATATATAATTATAATATATAATATATATATTGGAAAAAAAACCCCAATACAAAAAATAGATTTTTTTGAAAATGGACTACAGTTTCGAAAACCACCTGGATTTCCCCTTCCGACCGGAAGGAAAACCAGTGGGTTTCGAAACTGTAGTCTCACTTTTTATAAATCATTTTTGTATTGTGGGGTTTTTTTTCATTGTTCAGCACGGAGTGTTTTGCATTCTTAATATTTTATATAATATTAAAAATTTATAATATATAAATTTTATATATATTATATAAAATTATATATAATATCCGGAACGAGTAAACCCCGTTCCCTCCCGCGCCCCAAATTTGACCTCACGATGGAAAAAACAGCCTGCCCCTTTGCTGGGGGGGGGGACATAGCCCCACCCCCAGCACATCCTTTATCTGTGAAGCTACCAGGAAACCACCCTTAAAAATCAGATGGCTGAGGAGGGGTATCCACACACCGTAGGCCTGGCCCGTAATATGGGGCCCCCTGTGCACCGAGTCCCCACAGTTTAAACCTGGGATTTAGCCTTTCAGTCGAAAAAAGCTAAACTCCCTTACTGTTCAATCATTAAACGCGGGGCTTCCTTGTATCGGCCTTGGGGTCAAAAGGGCCTAAACCTCCGGTCTCACGTTTCGGGCCGAGTCATTTCTATTAAAAGGTGATTATATACTGATAGCCTCTCGCTTCAATCGGTTTTTTTATACGCAATAAATAGTCAATATAATTACTGTAAAAAAACTATTACTACACGTGCGGTGAAATTCAAGAAATTAAAATTTTTAGTGAAACGGGAACTGAAAATTTAAAAAAAGTTTAGAAAAATAAAAAAATCTAGTTTTTGGGGCAAAGGGGTTAAGGAAAAAAAATAAATTATCGTTTATATTTTTACCATTTTAAGTTTTTAAAATAATGACTCTTCATTTTTAATCATCCCTTAGTTAATTGGTCAAAGACATCCTGACCACTATCACAGCCTTCGAGTTGGACACAGATTGTCGTCAAAACCCATCCATACCGTTATGTTGGGTTCAAGCTGGAACGTTTTTGACAAGAAGTACAATCGTAGATATTAACCCAATATTGTC
>NC_051401.1:30910569-30913069 GCF_015228065.2 Penaeus monodon | reverse complement strand
TGACTCTTGACTAAGAACAGGACACCTACACTGTGGGTTTATCAGATGTCAGGGGATGCGTCTCCCGCAGGAAATAGCGGTGGACGTAAGAAAGGATGGAGGTGGAAAATAGACACTGCTAAAGACGATGTGGTGTGGACGGACAAAGGGTATAAAAGAGTCTGAAAATCGCGAACCTGATGGTGGAAGAACAGGTGAAGAACACCTCTCCACCTCTTGGTCCTGGAATGTCAAAAGGGGAATCAAAAGGGGAAGGAAGTCCCAGGGTTTTCTCCATATTAATTCTGGAGAAGGGACTCCTCTTGTCCAGTGAGTGAACATAGGGGGGAAGGAAAGTTCCCGAGCCTACCCATCGACAGCTCTGGCCAGCGTGACCCTCACTCGGAAAGTCGCATGGCAGACCCTGTCATCCCATGGAGTGATGTTATAGAAGAATTAAACGGACTCTGGGAAACCTTGCAAGGAAGGAAAAGCCATAAGGACGACAATGACAATAAAATAACGGAAATCAAGGCAACGAAAATGCACTACATCAGAATCCACAAGTGATGAGGACAGCTGCTCAGACATGAATCAGAATCATCGAGCATCGATGAAAAACAGTGGAGATCTAAACGACTTCGAAAACACAGCACTACTGAACTTCAGTGATGTGGTGGGCCCTGATAGCACACCGGCCCAAACGAAAAAATTCGCAAAAACCCAGAAGAACCGCTCCCGCTCAAAACCATCCCATCAAGGAGCTGACAAAAAACTTTGTGGAGGTAATACAAATTTGCAAGTAAAACTTCCCAAGCTAAAAGGAGTAGTCCTGAGGAGTATTGGGCCTACCGAGTCGGTTTGAGTAAAAAGTACTCGCACCTCTTTTGCACCCACAGGTAAACTGAACCGCTTATTTGACCTTTGCGATACAAAAGGGGAAAAGGTACATTTCCCACTGTATGGGAAATGCCAAAGAAGGAGGGCTTAACGACAGCCAGGTGGAAGCTGTAAGGAGCGAGGTGCCCCCCCCCCCATTTTTTAAGTGATAGTAAAAGCTGCTGATGACATTTTGCCTTGCTGGGGCTCCGGTGTTCCTCTCTTTCTGTTCCATCAAGGTAGTAGAAATGCTTCGGCCAAAGGAGAGAAGAGAGACAACGGGGATTACTACATTGACACAGGAAACTTACCATGACACCAAAAAGGTTGATCTCATGGTCAAGGGACTGTACACAGGAAAGAATACCACTATGCGACTCCGTCAGGTGATCGTCCCGATTCCTTCCCTGAAGGTCTGATCAAAGCTAGAGTGAGCCAATTGAACACCACTCGCTGGCCACACCTACAAGACCGGTTTCTCTCAGGCAAATCCACCAGACTGGAGCGTCGAGTTACTGATCGGGAAAGGGCGCCCCCCTCAGCACTTATGCCTCTGGAGGTCAGAAGGGGGAGAGGAGGGGAACCTTTGCTGCAAGGACAAAATTAGGATGGGCGGTTAACGGTCACTGGGAGCAACAAATTTTGGACCTACATAAGTGAAGTGCCCTGTACCGCAGCACGAGCACCATGTGCCTTGGCAAGGAGCACACAGATGAAAAGGGAAGATCAGCGGAGGATTATCAAGTCCTTTCATTTGGGGACAAAGAGGGAACCATGGTGATGGACATCATGAATTCCCCAAATTTACTTTAAGGAAATTTAGCCCCAGCTTCCAGACAATTGGATAATGGTGAAAAGACGACTTGCTGGCCTGAAAAACGTCTTCAAAGGGATGAAATCCTGAAGGCTAAATATGTAGCAGAAATGGAGAAGTTACTTCAAAAGGACATGCTGAGCAGCAAAGGGAGTAGGACCCGCCAGGGAAGACGTGGTACCTACCACACCACCCGGTATTCAATCCTAACAAACTTGAGAAAATAAAACATAGTGTCCGACTGTGCGCTTCCTTTGAAGGCACCACCCTAAATAAGCAGGTCATGCAAGGCCCAGACTTGATGAATGACCTGCTGGGCATACTGCTCCGGTTTAGAGAAAGAAGAATTGCAGTAGCTGCTGATATCAAGGCTATATTTCACCAGGTAAAGGTCACCCCCAAGGATCATGATGTTCTAAGGTTCTTGTGGGGCCAAAAAGGGGGATTTCTCTGCGAGGCCGAAAGTATATCGCATGACTGTGCACTTATTTTGGGAAATGTTTTGGAGCCCCACAGTGCATCATTTGCTCTTCTAAGGACGCTATCTAAGACCAAATTAGCAGATGTAAAAGAGAACTTCTATGTAGATGGCCTCTTGATATCTGTCGAGAATGAAGCAATGGCCATTCACCAGGCAAAGCAGTTGAAGGACGAATAGCCGTCCTCATACTGCGATCCCGGGCGATGTCACAGAACCAGAAGCTTTAACCCCTAACCATGCCCTGAGGATGAATGTAGATGGTATCCAGATGCAGACAAATGACAATGCTTCACTTGACAACACATATGGGAGCCTGGATCCATGCACAAAATCCTAGCAGATAAGGT
>NC_051401.1:30898069-30903069 GCF_015228065.2 Penaeus monodon | reverse complement strand
TCTCGCTGATGGGGGGTCTGGCACAGGCCTGGACTTTGCTTGCATCCAAGAAACTTTTGGAGGGTCACGGGGTACAACTCTCAAAATACTCCCCCAACATTCAAAACCCCCCAACATGATTGAGAGATCCTCTACTGCGATGGGACTCAGTCATACTTTTTTTTCCTAAAGTAGTGGGCAGGATGGGGGTTTACGGGAAAACAAGCTTAATCTACAATATTTTTTTTGATAAAACTGACCAAAATTACTAAAATGTGGTAAAAGACTATAAAACAAAATAAAACGAACCAAAAAAAATTGTAAAAAAATATTTAAAAAACTAAAAAATTTTAAAAACCCAAAGTGAGCAAGATTCAAAAAGTTTTTAGTAAAGCTTAAACTGAAAATGAACTTAAATGGCAAATAAAAAACACTCCGATAAAAAAACAGCAAAAAAAAAAAATAAAATTGAAACAAAATTTAAAGTGAAATAAAAAATAACAAAAAAAGAGAAAAAAAGACTACAGAAATGAACAAAAAATAAAAAAAAATCCTACGACTCCCAAAAAAAAAATTCGTAATAACAAAAAAAAAAGCACACCTTTTTAGATAATAATGACCTTATGTCCCGTGGCCATAACGGCCCTTCCAAGATCACCACGAAAAACCCCCTATTCTGACACTTCTTTCAGTTGTAACAGACAATCGCCAAAGGGCGATTGCCGAGTTCGGTTCTAATTGGAAATTTAAAAATGACAAAAATTCTTTAAAAGATTTGGTTCACTGGCCCTTAAAATGTTAATTTTAAAAAATTTAAAACCAAAATACAAGTAAAAAGAAAAAGAAGTAAAATATAAAAACTTTTAAAAAGAAAGGGAAATAAAAAAGGAATCAAAAAAAACGAAAAATAAAAGGGTAATAAAAATTATACAAAAATACAGAAAAACTAGTCGGGTTTTTTAAAAAAAAAACCTTTAAAAAAAAAAAAAAAAAGATCATTAAAAAAAATTTTAACACCCCCCCCGATTTAAGGCTCCTTGGGGGGGACGAGTTTAAACTCTCTTAAAAAAAGGAGCCAGAGTTTTCCCATTTTTTGGGGGCCTACAAAGTCCCAGGGGGGGCTTTTTCTCGCTGCTGGATCACCCCAAAGCCAGGGGGGCCGCAACATCTTTTACCACTCGGTCACAGCCGGATGCCCTTGAAGTCTCCAGAAGAATGCAAATATCCCCCCCCCGGGGCGCAATTGTCTGCCACAAAGGAGTCTGGCATAAAATGCCCCTTTTAATTCGTTTTAAAACATTGGTAGGGGCGTATACGCAATAAGAGACTGAAGCCAAAACCATGCTTCAGTCTAAATGCTATAATACGCTCATACCTGTCACCTCAACTACCGAGGGTTGAAGTGGCTGGAGATGGCTTGGTTACACCCTGGAGGTGGTGACCATCGCTGCAACCGGCCGTAGTAGATGTACCACCCCCCCCTATCGTGCTGCTAACGGTCTTCTCACCTCTGAAGGGCAGCCACCTCAAACTCCATCGCCTCAGTTCCCGTGATGCAGAGGTAACCGCCCCCGCCCTCGCAAGGGGGATTTTCCAAGCCCCCACCCCGAAAGCAGCCCTGAGGTTAAAGCCTGGGGTGGTCACTCCGGGGAAAGCCACCTCTGCCGCCCCGCCCCCACACCCCCAAAAAAAAGGGGGTCGGCGGGCTGGGGGACCCGCCCATCCGCCTGGGGGGTTTCCCGGGGGTTTTTTCCCCCCAAAGCTTCATGGGGAAAAAAAATCTCTTCCAACCTGCACCCCGACATTTGCCCTCCCAGCGGGACCCACAGCCCCCTTTTACTTCTGGGTAGGGGGACAACACCCTCCCCCAGCATTTCCATTTATTTTTGACTTTTTGCAGGGGGTCTTTTGGAGGGAGGAGACTGGCAAGGCCTACCCCCCCCGAGCTGCCCCATTATCCGAGTGGCTAGGGGCAGGAGTTGGTACGGAGCCAAAGTGGTCCCCCACCCCCGTGGGCCATAGCTCCTCCCCTTGGGGCCTCCTCTGTTTTCCCAAAGATCCCCCCAAAATTAGCCTGGGGCCCAAAAGGTGCCCAGTTACCCAGGGTGGCCAAAAGGGAGGCACTCAAAATCTTGATGACAGAGAGGCTGTGCCCTGGCAGGGGGACTTAGCAATGCTGCTCCCTTTTTTCGCCTGAGCAGCCAGGGGGGGAAGTGCAAGCGGAAGCATGCAAGCATTTTAACACTATCTAGGCTACCCACCATCGCTTCACATCACCATGTGCGTGAAGCACCCACCCATATATATATACATATACATATACATATAAAATTTTATATATATATAATATTATATATATAATTATATATAATATAATATATTTATATATATATTATAAATATAATTTTTAATATATATAATATATATATATATTTTAAATTATTATATTTTAAATATATATATAATATTATATATATATTTAATATATATAATAATATATATATTATATATATATTAATATAATAAAGATTTTTAGAGAGTCCCCCCCGTAAAAAATTCACGGTAGAACTTCTTTGTACAATTGCAAACTTTTAGGAGTGCAATCTCCATCTTTAGTGTAAAACAAAAAACAGGGAAAAAATTAATACTAGACATACAAATAAATAATTAAATAGATAATAAATAACACGAAAAAATCATATGACCAAAAAAAAGGAAATGTTAAGTAACAGGTAAAACCCAAAAAAATGGGGGGTTTGGGATTTTTTAATAATAAATAGGTTGGTTCAGGGGAGCATTGTTAGTGTGTTTAATAACTGATGTGGAAGATTCTTTTTATGACCAGGTCAAATCTTTTAAAGATGAAGGTCAAGATTTGAAATAATATTGTTAAAAGGGTATTGGGGGATTTTGGAGTGCGTCTCATCTGGGGAAAGGTGGTTCGCTCAGATATGGCCTTCCCCCTGTTGTTTTGTGTTCAAAAAATGGGTGATGGAGCCATCGTGATTTAATCCCACGTACCTACCCTGACAGGTAGGACAATAAAAGGTAAACCAATTCGAATTATTTTCAAAGTCACATTTTTTTTTTTTTTTCTTTTAAGAAATTTCCAAGGGTGTTAGAATTGTAAAAAAAAAAAACCAAAACAAACCGAAAACGGGTCTCGGTAGAAATGCTAAGAATTTTTTTAAGATTTTCTGGATAAAAACTAACCCCTGCCCTAGTGGAAGTTTTTTATATTTAATTTTTTTGTTGTCTGTGGTAAGATGGGTACCCATTTGTATGAAAAAATCAAGAACTAATCAAAAGAAGCTTCTTCTGATGTTTGTAAGGCTTTTTGCTTGAAATTGAGGAAATTAGCTAAAATAATGAAGTCCAGGCTATAAATGTGGGTTTCCTTAGGCACTGATGAAGAAGCAAAAAAATTTACTTAAAAAACCAGTAATATATATATTTTTTTTTACAAGGGGAATTTAAAAATTTGGGAAATTAAGTAGGGAGAAAGGGTTAATGTGAGGGGGTCTTTAAAAAGAAAGAAAGTATCATCCATGAAACGACGAAAGACGATGGGGTTGAAATTATTAGGACAACTTTTAAACCCAAGCTTGTTCATGGGGGCAAAAAAAAGGTTTGGGGCGTAAAAAAGGGACAAGGGGTGGCCCCATTGCTACACCGTCTTTTTTGTATAAAAGAGTCATTAAAGGTAAAACTGCTTTGTGAAAAACTAACCAAATTTTTTTTTAAATTGTCTTGTTCAAACCCTACATTTTTGACGATGAGGCCAGTTTTTTTTATACTTTATATTTTGGGGTCATTGAGAGGGGAACGTTAGCAAATAATGACTCTATGTCAAACTTCCATTTGACGGCCCTATATTTTAAAGGCACTATTTTTTTTGATAAACGGAAAGAGTTTTGTACGGTATATTCTTTTTAGTTAATGGGGTATCCTAAGAATTTAGCAAAATTAAATTGAAGGGTTTTAATAGCAGAAATTTAGGAACGTAGTGGATTCCAATTTTATGAAATTTTGGGGAAAGGGCCCTATAAGAAACCAGGGTTTTGGGGGCGATGTAGTTGGGGGTTGAAGCGATTAAAGATAGAGTTTTTTATAGCGTAGAGTCTGTTTAGTTTTTTCTTTCCATTTCAGTAGATGAACAGGTGCCATCAGATTTGGGCTAATTTTGGGGGTGTCGTTAAATATTGTTTTTAGCTTATTAGGTGTCATCTTTTTTTAGGATAACAATTCTACGACCCTTATCTTTTTTGGTGATGACGATGTTATCATCTTTTAAAGGGTTTTTAAAGGGGGGTAAGAAAGGGGTGTGGATTATGATTTTCCCCCCATCTTTGAATTTTTTTATAAATGGCCCCAAAGTAGAAATGCCTTTGGTGATATGATAAATTTTTTATAAATCTCTCAGTTTTTGATAGTGTGACATAGTTGTTCAAAACAAAGAAAAAATTGTAATGGGGAAAAAGGGGGGCAAAAAATAACCCCAAACCCAAAAAAAGGTTCTTTTTTGTTCAATTGATATTTTATCGGGAAAAAATTTAAAAGAACGTTTTCTTTTCCCCCTTTTTTGCTTGGTCAAATTCCTAGTTTTTTCTATCTTCTTATTATGTCGAGATCAACATTACATAATTTCTTATAATCGAAATAAGAAAAAAGGAAGTAAACAGAGTGATGTCATCTGCCCGTTTCTTTTTGATGTTTGGAATCTTTTTTTTTTTTTTTTTTTTTTTTCCTAGCCAAAAGATCGAAGCACCCTAGCATAATGTCCTGTAATTTGGAATGTTTTGGGCAATACCCCTAAATTTATTTTAAAAAGGTAGGGTTCAATAAGATTTTCTATCTCGAGGATTTAAATTTTCTAGGAGCGGAATGAATTCTTTCAATCTTCCTGAAGAGGGCAAATATTTTTGCCGATTTTTTTCAGTATGTAATGGGTTATAGATGAGCCCTGGGAAACTAATTCTTATAAGGAAGAGGAAAACCAACGTGGTGAGATTTATTGTGCA
>NC_051401.1:30868069-30893069 GCF_015228065.2 Penaeus monodon | reverse complement strand
AATAAGAAATTAAGATAAATGAATATGTTAACAATGTGTATATATTCATGCAGAACTTTTAATTTTCTTCGCCCAGAATCATTAAATGTCATAATTTTAATTAATATCGCTATCACTATCAAGGCAGTATTCTCACACTATGTATTATTCTACGTTTGATGGGGAAGTACAAAGCCACAAACACTGACAGGCTGCATTGTAATTACAATGCCAATATTGCTATCCTACACATTGACTCTCAGATTGTTCTAGCAGTCACTAGTTTACAGTTCAATTTAGCCTTAATTTGTAGAAAGTGAGTCAACCATTACAATAGGTGTGTTACTATGGTAACATTGGCGACGTGTAGTTCATAGAGTCTTTTTTTTCTGATTTTTCCTATTTCATATAAGAAATGCATTCCCTATCATTAACATTTTAATAGAATTTATCCTCTCCATATATATATATATATATATATATATATATATATATATATATATTATATATATATATGTATATATATATACACGTATGTTATATATATATATATATAAATAGAGAGGAGAGGAGAGGAGAGAGAGAGATAGTTGCCGGTGTTACCTTTTAGGTAATAATTCTGCTCTAATTTATCCGGGCTTGGACCCAGCACTGGCTTGGTCTGGCGTTGGCCGCCCACTGGCTAGTTAGGCACGCGTAGGTGAGGTTCCTTGCCCATGGAACACGTGCCGCCGGTGACTCGAAAACCTCGACTCCATATTGCCGTCGTGAGTCGATGCTCTACCGCTCGTCCGCACCGCGGCCTTTTCGAACATGGAGTTCCATAATTTCTCTTGGCAATATTATAGCGGTGGTTTGGCCGTTGCCTTCTGCCCGGTGTTTTATCGATCACCATCTCTATTTTCCGGCTTGACTTGGGCTGGCGTACTCCCCACCCGCGGTTAGGCTAGGCAATCAGTGAATTTTTTGCTCCAAGGGAACAACGCTCAGGCCGGTGACTCTCAACCATCGAACTCAGATTGCCGTATTAATATAATATATATATACAATATATATTGTATACTACATATATATATATACTTATATTAACCTATATAGGACATATATATATACATATATACACATATATATACATTATACATATATATAAATATTATACATATACATTATTTACATATAGAATATATATATAAGATATATGTATCCAATATCATACATATCTTAAGACTCGTATTAAATGGACTGAGAAGAAAACGATAAATGAAGTAACTGATACAGTAATTGTAACGACCCGGCTGTTGGACCATATTGAAACAAAAGGAAACTAAAGTTTATTGGTCATGTGATGAGAGTAAAAGTATTGAAAAGACTTGCGACAGGTGATGGTGATTAGGAAACGAGAGAAGAGGCAAACGAAGACAAGACTGAGCGACAGCATCAAGATATTTGCGGGCTGACGATGTTACATTGGAAAGAACAAACGAGGATCGCTTTGAGTAGGCGAAGGGATGTTGGAGAAGGTCCAGCGGCATTGCGCAAACATGAGCATAACCGTTATTGATGATGATAGACAATATACATATACATACCATAACACACACACACACACACACACTATCACCACACACACACACACACACACACACATATATATATTATATATATATATATTATATATATATATAGATATATTATGTTAATAGATATATATATAATTATATATTAATATATTATAATGATATATATATATATATATTTATTATCTATATATATAGTATAGTATATATTACAACACGCACCGTTTGTATGTTGTGTGTGTGTGTGTATGTATATTATATATATATTATAGTATATATATAAATATAATATAGTATAAATATATGCTATTATATATATATTATTTTATTTATCATCTATATCTTATCTATCTAGCTATTCGATCTATCTATCTATCTATCTATTATCTTATCTATATATATATGTTATTATATATAATCTATTGTATATATATATATATATATATTATATAGATAGAATATATATTATGCATATATACATATATATTTATAATCCGTATCTATATGTATATTGTATGTATAGAGAATTATATATATGATATATATATATATATATATATATATAATATTTATAATTATATATATGGATATAGATGCATATATATAAATCTCTATATATAATAATTAGTATATATATATACTATATATAGATATATATATATAATCCACATCACACAACACACACACACACACACACACACACACACCCACCACACACACACATATATATTCTATCTTATACATTATAATTATATATATATATATATGATTATATATATGTATAGATCTTGTTATATATTATCTATTTAATCTCTAAATGTCTATATAATTCTATATATATTATATATATATATCTATATCTCTATATATATATATACCACACACCGTTTGTCTGTGTGTTTGTGTGTGTGTAGGTATCTATATATAATGTATATATATTATCTTTACTCTATGTATACTATATATATATTTCATCAAATATCTATATTTTAATTTATCTATCTACTATCTATCTATCTATCTATCTATCTATCTTCTATCTGTATCTATATCTTAATATATATATATATATATATATATATTTCTAATATTATATATACTTTCTCTATCGTTTGTGGTTGTGTGTGTATTTTCATTATTATATATTCTCTATCTCATATAATAATATATATATATGCTATATATCTCTCTATTATAAGCATATCTACTATATATGTGTCTCCGTACTATCTGTGTATATCTGGATGTATCGATATATTATATATTATATATCGATATATATATAGATCATATAATAATATATTATGTAATATAATTGCATATCTATTATTTATCTGATATATATTATATATATATATATATATTCTATATAATATGTATATGTGTCTGTATATACGTTCGCATGTATATTACATCTTATATATCTACTTGCTATATAGATATATCTATCTATCGATATATCTCTCTCTTACTACACACCCAACACCACACCCCTCACCCACACACACCCACACCACACCACCAACGCCCCCACACATTCCCCCCACACAACACATCCATATCTATATATATACATCTCTCTATCTTCTATCTAAAATCTCTCTATCTTCTCTCTCTTATCTATTCTATCTCTATCTCATATATCTGTTGTGTGTGTGTGTGTGTGGTGTGTGTGTGTGGTGTGTGTGTGTTGTCGTGCGCGCCCGTGTGTGTTGTGTGTGGCGTGTGCGTGCGTGCGTGCGTGCGTGTGTGTGTGTGTGTGTGTGGTGATTTGGGTGTGTGTGTGTGTGTGTGTGTGTGTGTAGTGTGTGTGTGGGTGTGTGAGTGTGGGTGTTGTGTGTGTGTGTGTGTGGTGTGTGTGTGTGTGTGTGTGTGGTGTTGTTTTGTGTGTTTGGGCATATACATACACACACCACACCACAACACACACACACACACACACACACCACACACCACACGACCGCCACACTACCACGCACACACCACACACACATGTATATATAATATAGTATATATATTATATTATTTGTGTGTGTGTGTGTGTGTGGGTGTGTGGTGTGTGTGTGTTGTTTGTGTGTGTGTGTGTGTGTGCGTGTGCTTGTGCGTGCGTGCGTGTGTGTGTGTGTGTGTGTGTGTGTGTGTGTGTGTTGTGTGTTGTGTGGTGTGTGGTGAGTGTGTTTGTGTGTGGGTGTGTTTGTGGTGTGTTTGGTGTGTGTTGTTGTGCTATACATACACACACACAACACACACACACACACACACACACACAGCACACACACACACGCGCACACACAACCATCCACACACCCCTCACACACACACACACGCGCACAACACACACACACACACTCACACACACACACACACATATATAATATATATATTTTTATATATATATATATATATATATAATATATATGTATATACATATATGTACGTAGATACAAGGGTATGTATAAATAGTATTCTTATGAAGAGAGAGGCATATGGCCTTCATTGGTATTTACTTCCGATGTTGGTCAAGTAATGCCTAATAAGCTTTAATTTTTTCTTTTTTTTCTCCAAGAAGATATGATAAAGCCATCCATCTCTCCGCCTCGGAAGATATCGAAGTACAGCCGAAACAATCATTGCCCTGTTCTTGCGTCCCGTTAACCGGGATTAGATTTATTTCACTGGGATTCCTGCAGTCCCCTTCGAGGCTCCCATTGTTTTATCGGAATGCTGGCCCAGACTGATTTCGTTGCGCCATTTTGGATATATTATTTATCAAATTAATAAAGGATTATACATATGTATATATTTATGTATATGTACATTATAATTATATACTATATATATATATATATATATGTATATATATTTATATATAATATTAGATATAATGTCTAATATTATTCTATACTTCATACAATATATATACACATATATTCATATATGTATATATATATAACATATATCTACTATATATAATATATATAGTTATAATATTATACTTATATATATCTATATATATCTATATGTGTGTGTTGTGTGTGTGGTGTGTGGTGTGGTTTTTGTTGTATTTATATTTACATACGATATAGACACACACACAACCGACACTCACACACCCCCACCCACCACACACTCTCTCTCTCTCTCCCCTCTCTCATCCTCTCCTCTCTCTCCATCTCTCTCTCTCTCTATCCTCCTTCTCTCTCTCTCTCTCTACTCTCTCTCTCTCTTCTCTCCTTCCAGCTCTCTCTCTTCCTCCGCTCTCTCCACTCTCCTCTCCTCTAAACTCTCTCTCCTCTCTCACTCTCTCTCTCCGCTCGCTATCTTCTCTCTCATCTCTATCTCTCCTCTCTCTCATCTCTTCTCGCACACACACCCACACACACCCACACACACACACACACACAACACACCTCTCTCTCTCCTCATCTTTCTCTCCTTCCCTCTGCTCTCTAGCTCTCTCCTCTCTCCTTCTATCTCTCTTCTCTCTCTCTATCTATCTATCTATCTATCTATCTATCTTATTCTCTCTCTCTCCTCTCTCTCCTCCTCGCCACACACACACACCACACATAACACACACACACACACAAACACCACACCCACACACCCACCCACACAACACTCACACACACATACACACAATTGTTTTATCCTCTTTTTATATATCTCCCTCCCTAGAGAAACACCTTAGTATTCAGAATAGGATATCAAAGAAAAACGGTTAGAATATCGAAAACGGCTATGGCTTCCTTTCGAATAAATTTATTACTGACTTCACTACCTTTTTATGAGCTATTCAGTATCTCACCGATATTCTTGGCAACTCTTCTAGAAAAAAACTAAGAAAAGAAAATAAGAAGAAAAGGTTTCTCTTTTCTCTCTCTCTCTGCTTCTATCTCAACAGAAATTAATTAAGAGTTCCTTTTTCATCTTTTCACTTAATAGAAAGCCCTCTGCAATGCTCTCAAAATCCCACAGACGCTTAGAAAATCGAAATAAAAAGACTAATGCAATTAGTACCGCTGCGCATATATTTGTTATTAGTTACTTTTATTAGTTAATTAAGTACCGTAATAATTTGTCTTTTGTAATGGGGTGAATCGTAGTAGAGTATTGTACACAGACACCTGTGCATATGTGTAATGTTATACATATCAACTTTCACACCACTAACAACACACACCACACACACACACAAACACACATACACACACCCAAACTTATATGGATATATATATATATTAATAATATATATCTATATATATATATATATCATATATATATTCATATAATATACACATTCATTATATATTATAGATATTATATATATATTATATATTCTATATATATATTGTGTGTGTATAAATATAATATGCCACACATATCCACAATTCATATATCTACATACATATCTGTATATGTATTCTAAATATACATATATATATATAGTAATTATATTATATATATATAGTATATATTATAATATATATATATATATTTAATATACATACATAATTAGTATATATATATATATATTATATATCTATTTATATATAATTCTCTATATATATATTTATATATATTATATGCCGGCGGTTGGCCCGAGTGGTTATGAGCATCGGAACTCAAGACTGCACGAACGGCAATCTGGAGTTCGAGGGTTTGAGTCACCGACGGCGCGTTGTTTCCCTTGGATACATGCAGACGTGTGTATATTAATATATATATATATATATTTATATATATATAATATTAGATATATCCACATAATACATATCAACATATCATAATACAGATATACATATAATAACAATATATATTATGATCTTGCATAATATATATATATTCTATATATATATATCTATATATATATATATCATATATCAGCAGAGAGAGAGAGAGAGAGACGAGAGCGAGGAGAGCAGAGAAAAGACACACACCACACACACACACACACACACACACACACACATTCTCTATATATTACTATATATATATATTTATATTATATTATATATATATCTATGTATAATCATAATATATTATTAATATATCTATCTATACATATATTACATATATATATACATATCGCATATATTCTATATATATCTATTATATATCTCTATCTATGTATATATACTATATATCACTATATCTATACTACGCACCATACACTCTTATCTCCTATCTATCTATCTATCCACACACACGCACACCACAACACACACACACACACCACACAAAACCACACACACACACACACACCACATATAATATTAATATATATGATATATATATTATATATTTATAATATATATCTTATATTGTGTGGGTTGTGTGTGTGTTTGTGTGTGTGTGTGTGTGTGTGTGTGTGGTGTCCTTTTTGTGTGTGTGTGTGGAAGACACACTCAGAGCTGAATGAGAGAGAGAGAGAGAGAGAGAAGAGACAGAGAGAGAGACCAGAGAGAGAGACAGAGAGTAGACAGAGAGAGAAAGATAGAGAGAGAAGAGAGAGGGAAGAGAGAGAAGAAAAAGTAGTAATGGATGGTAGATAGAATAAAGAGATAGATGAAAGAAAGCTAAGGGAATAGAGAAAAAAGACATAAACAGATATATTATGATGAGAGAAGAGAAGAGAGATTAGAGATATATCTATGATATAGATAGATAGAGTTATAGATATAGAGAAGAGAGAGAGAGATAGAGAGATTTCGACGGTTTCTCACCAATACCAAACTTTTAGAATTTTTTTTATGTCATCTCATAATGAACGAAGTTTTGTATCAATTGTGCGCTTCACTCGGTATGTAAATTGATGTTACACCCGCACGACAAAGGAAAAGACAGACTACAAGACAACACTAAATTAGTTTTAAAAATGTGAGATGAAAAAAATGGTTATTTCCAACATCCGCATATATCCCTGACTTCCATATAAAGTCTTCGTCCTCTGCTGTACTCCTGTGAGTTCTTGTCTACAGATGTGCCAATCTTGAGTGAACAAAAACACCGGTATTTCACAGCACACCTGCCGATGATAGCTGAATTATACGCGAGTCACACCAAGGACGATAAATTTTAGTTACATACATCTATTTCTAGATTACTCTCTCTCTCTCTCCTCTCTCTCTCTCGTCTCTCTCGCATCATCTTCTCGCTCTCTCTCTCATGTCTCTCTCTTCTCTTCTCTCTCTCTCTCCTCTCTATATATATATAGATATATATGAGTAGATTATATATATATATATCTATTATAGAAGATATATTAATAATATATATCACGTACAACACACACACACCACACCAACACAACACTATATATATTATATATTTATATATATATATCATATATATTATCTATATATGATGTATATATATATATTATGTAATATAGATAATCATATATACATCTATCTATATATATATGTATATATATATCTGTATAGATATCTATATAGGGTATATATATCCATTATATTATATTATCTATTAGTTATATTAGATATAGATATATATATATATATATATATATATATATTAGCGTATATCTAATATATATATTATTTTTATATATACTATATATATAATCTATATATTATATCATATCTATATATATTATATATATATATATATAGAATATATCTATATTATATGAATATATAGATAGACTATAGATGTATTCTCCCTCTCTCTCTCTCCCCTCTCTATCTCCTCTATCTCTCTCCTCTCTCATCTCTCTCTCCTCTCTCTCTAATATATATATATAATATATATATATATACTATATAGAAGTATATATCTATATATATAATAAAATATATACATATCCAATCATATATCTGTAGCTAGTTGTGTGTGATGTGTGGTGTGTGTTTGTGTGTGTGTGTTGTAGATGTGTGTGTGTGTGTGTGGAGTGAGAGAGTGTGTGTGTGTGTGTGAGGGTGTGTGTGTGTGTGTGTGTGGTGTGTGTGTGTTGTGTGTGGTGTGTATGTGTGTGTGTGTGGGGTGTGTGTTGGTTATGTTTGTGTCTATTGTGTGTGTTTTTCTCTCTTTCGTTTTCACGCGCGCACACACCCACACAACCACACACACGCACACACAACACACCACACACACACATTATTATCTTATATATATCTCTATTATATATATCTAGATACTTATATATATCTCTAAACATATTATTATCTATATATATAATATATAATATATGGTATATATATATATATTAATGTATCTCTGCATCTATATTATTGCTCTCTCTCTCTCTTTCTCTCCTCCCTCTCTCTATATATATATATATCTTATATCGACATATATATATATATTATATATATTATATTCTATATATATTATATATCTATATATATAGAGGGGCTATGATATTATATCTAGTATATATATCTCTCTCTGTATATTCTATATATCTATATATTTACGCATCTAGGTTATATATAAATAGATATATGCTATATATTCTATATTAATATATATATCTGTAATAGATTATATATCTATATATAATATATATTAATAATATCTCCTAATGCTTAATATATCCGTTATAATATATCTCTATATTATATATATATGTTCAATATATATATAATAATATATATTCATCTATATAATATATATATATATACTCTTATATCTATTGTCCATCATATCTCTGTCCTGCCTACATATCATATGTCTCTACTCATATTCTCATATCTCTTATATCTATCATCTCGGTCTTACTATCTATGCCTTTATACTATATTATATATATTATCGCTCTCTATCTCTCTATCTATTCTGCTATATCTGCCTCTCTGTATTATATATATATCTATCTCGCTCTCTATATATTATATATCTCTATATATATTCCTTATGTGTGTCTGTATCCATATATAATCTATCTCTCTCTCTCTCTCTATCTATCTATCTATATATCTAATATCTCTCATATCGATGCTGTATCTATACTATATCCTGTTATATGATATATCTATCTCTGCTATCTATATATTATTATATATATCTCTATCCTATCTCTTTCTATCATATATGTGTTTTTGTGTGTGTGTGTATATATATATCGTATATATCTATATCTATAATATCTATATCTATATCATAGATATACATCTATGCCTTCTCTCTCTCTATTCTATCTTATCTCTCTTAGTCTCTATCTGCTGCCTCTCTATATATATCTCTATCTATTCTATATATCTAGATCTATCTATACTATATTACCTCTGATCTATCTCTATATCTCTCATCCATATATATTCTATTCCTCTCTCATCTCTACTCTATACTCTATATCTATATCATTCATGCTATATATCATTATATATATATCTATATAATATATATCTATATGTCTCTATCTCTCTATCTATAACTCTATCTATATCTATTTTTTATGGTGTTGTGCGCGTCATGTAGTATATAATATATATCTATATATAATCTCTCATATCTAATATATTATATATATCATTATATATCAGACTCTTTACATATAGACTATATATATATATATATGTATCTAGATATATTATATGATAAATTATATACATATATCTATTCTCTCTCTCTCTCTCTCTCCGTCTCTCGCTCCTTCCTCTCTCTCTCTCTCTATATATGATCTTATATATACTATATATATATATATATATATCTCTATAATGTATAGATATATAAATCTGTGTTGTGTGTGTGTTGTGTGTGTGTGGGTGTTTGTGTTGTGGTGTGTGTGTGTGTGTTAGAGCGCGAGAGCAGGAGAGTGTGTGTGTGTTGTGTGTGTGTGTGTGTGTGTGTGTGTGTGTGGGTGTTGTGTGTATTTTTGTGTGTAGTGTGTGTTTTTCTCTCTTTCTCGTGCACGAAACACACACACACACCACGCACACACACCACACGACACACACACCACACACACACACGACAAACACACACACACACCACACTCGTACACACACACAGCACATATATATATATCTAACTTATACTGTGATATATCTATATCTCTATATCTCTCTATACCTATATAGATATCTATATATGGCTATCTATATGTATATATGCAGATCTCTATCCTCTCTCTCCCATCTCTCAGCTACGCCACACACCCACACTCCCCCAAACACACACCACACCCACCCCCACCCCTAATTATACTATCACATCTATCACTTCTCATACTCTATATCCTCTTGTATCTATATATTCTCTCTATCTCTATATCTCTCTGTCTCTATCCTCTATTCTCTCTCTCTCATCTCTCTATCTCTCTCTATATCTTCTCTATATATTCATATATCTATATATCAGGGCTTCTATATTGTTTTTTAGGTCTCTATTTGTCATAATATATCTATCTATCGATCTGCTATATATCTATATCTCATATCTCTATATCTATCTCATATCTCTCTATCTTATAATTATCCTAGTCATATCTATATCTATATAACTCTATCTATTATATTATATATATATCTATATATATATATGTGTGTGTGTGTTTGTGTGTGTGTGTGTGTGTGTGTGTAGTGTTCTGTGTGTGTGTGTGTCTAATATCTCTATCTCTCTAGTAACTAATCTATTATATATTATCTATATTATATTATATACTCTATATTCTATATATACATATATATCTAATCTATCATCTATATTCTCTATCTATTATCTCTCATATATCTCTATCTTTGTATCTCTCTCTATATCCCTCTATCTATATCTAGAATATATCTATCTCTCTCTCTACTGTCTATATCTCTATCTATTATATCTATTCTGTATCTCTCTCTCTATCTCTCTCTTGCCTCTCTAATCGTCTCTCTCTCTCTATCCCTCTCTATCTCTCTCTATCTCCTCATCTCTATCTATCTCCTATACTCTCTATCCCTGCTCTATATATATTATCTCCGCTCTTCTCGCTACTCTCTCTTCTCTCGTCTATATATCTAATCTATATCTACTTCTCTCCTATCTCTCTCTCTCTCTACTCTACTCTGTCTCTATATCCTCATATACTATCTCTCTATGCTATCTCTCACTCTGCATACTCTATTTCTCATATATCTATATATCTAGTCTCTCTCTCTCATCTCTATGCTATACCGTCTCTCTCTCTCTCTATCTCTCTCTATCGTCTCTATATATCATATCTATATATTCTTATCTCTCATGCTCTTCACCTACGTCTCTCTCTCTCCTCTCCTCTCTCTCTCTCTCTCTCTCGCCTCTATTCTGTCTCTTCTCTCCCCTCTCCTATGTCGATCATATATGTCTCTCTCTCTCTCTCTCTCTCTCTCTCTCTCCTATATCCTCTCATATCTCTCTCTATTCTGTCCTCTCTCTATTTCTCTCCTCTCTCTCTCTATATTTATCTGCGTCTCATATCTCTCCTCTCTATATCTATTATCTCTCACTATTATTCTCTATCTTCTATCTCCATCACCTGTCCTTGTGCGGTGATGTAACTACTTTACATCTCTATATATATATATATACTATCTATATTAGATATATATGTGATATAGCTCGATATAATCCTCTATTATCTCTCATCTTTACATCTACTCTCTCTATATCTACTACTATATCTTATATCTCTATAATATTAATATAATCTAGTATATCTCATAGATGTATCTCTCTCTCAATAACACAAGTCTATTCTGCTTATATACCTATATTATATAATATCTATATACTCATTCTACTTCTATACTTCTCTCATATACCTATCTATCATTCTCTCTCTCTCTCCGCTCTCTCCCGCTCTCTCCTCTCTCTCTCTCTCTCTCCTTTCCTCTCTATAGATATATTATATCATATCTCTATATATACGTCTAGATATGTTACCTCTATATGTTCTATATCTCTCTCTCTGTCTCTCTATATCTATCTCTTTCTGTCTCCGTATTCTATATCTCTATTTGTGTGTGTGTGTGTGTGGTGGTGTGGTGTGTGTGTGTGTGTGTGTGTTGTTTGTGTGTGGTGTGCGCAGGTGTGTGTTGGGTGTGGTGCCGTGTGTGTGTGTGTGTTTGTGTGGTGTTTGTTTGTGTGTGTGTGTGTGTGTGTGTGTGTGTGTGTGTGTTTTGTGTAGTGTCTGTTTTGTGTCTATGTGTGTGTTTTTCTCATTCTTTCTCGCGCGCGCACACACCCCCACCCCACCTCCCACCACCCCCCCCGCACGCCCACACAGCATCACACCCCCCTATATATCTATCTATCTCTATCTATAATCTCTCTCTCTCTCTCTTCTATCGCTATACTCTAATCCTATCTCTCTTCTTTCTATACATTCTTATATATTCATGTCTATCTGCCTCATCTTCTATGCACTCTCTCTCTCTCTCTCTCTCTCTCTATATCTCTCTCTACTCCCCTCATAAGGCATCTATCATAGATCTACTCTCTATATAGCTATATATATATATAGATATATATAATATCTATCTAGTCTCTGTTCTATCTATGCTTGTATTACTATATATCATCTCTATCTATCTATATATATCATGCTATCTATTGTAATACTAATTCTTATATCTAATAGTATATTCTCTCTATTATAATATATGTCTCTATATCTCTCCTAGTCTCTATCTCTCTATATATATAGCCCTATCTAATTCTCCTGCCTATTCTAGTATCTATATCTATATATATCTCATACCTATATATCTTCTCTCTATATCTATATGGTGTATATATAATATATCTCTCTATCTCTCTATATAGTCTCTTATATATATATATAATATCTGCCTAATATATATGTTCGTATCTATATCTCTATCTAGCATATATATATGTCTGCATATATATTACTATTATATATATATATATATAAAACAACTATCTCTAGGTTATCTCGCATATATTCTCTATCTCTTATATCTGCACTCATCTATATATTCATATTTCATCTATATACTATATATATATAATATGATAGGTTCATAGCTCCCTATCTTTAGCTATATTATCTATATCTGATCTCTATCTCTCAATCATACTCTATCCTCTCTATCTATGTGTGTCTCTCTATACCCTCTTTCTCTCTCTCTATCTATATCTATATATCTCTATTTCTCCCTACTCTTCTCTCTCTCTCTCTCTTCTCTCCTCCTCTATCTCTCTCTCTATCTCTGTCTCTCTCTATATCTGCTCTGTGTGTTGTGGTGTGTGTGTCTACCTCTCTCTCTCTCTCTCTTCTATCTCTCTCCTGCATTCTATCTCTCTCTACGTCTCCTCTCTATCTCTTCTTCTCTCTCTCACCTCGTTCTATAATCTCATCTCTACTCCCTCTACTCTCTAATCTCTATTCTATATCTCTTCTCTCTATATCTCCATCTCTCTCTTCTCTCTCTCTCTCTCTGATCTTCATATATATATATATATAATATATATATCTATATATATTGTATGTGTGTGCGCGTATAGTATGTATTATCTTATCTCCCTCTCTATCTCTCTCTATCCTCTCTACATCTCTCTATCTATCTCTAATTTAAATTATGACACTATATATATAGATAACTCCCTATATATATCTTATTATCATATATCTTCTATCTTATCTATATATATCTATCTGCATCTAATATATCCCTCTCTATGTTTCTCTCTCTCTCTCTCTCTCTCGCTCTCCTCTCTCTCGATATATATATATTTCTCTCTATAATAACTATATATATCTATATATTAATATATAGCTATCTATAATATCTTGTATATTATCTTATCTGTGTGTTGTGTGGTGTGTGAGTGTGTCTTTGTGTGTGTTTGTGTGTGTGTGTGTGTGGTGTGTGTGTGTGAGAGAGAGAGAGAGAGAGTGGTGTGTGTGTTGTGATGGTGTTATGTGTGGTGTGTGTTTGTGTGAGAGCGAGAGAGCGAGCGATTGTGTGTTGTGTTGTGTGTGTGTGTTGGTGTCTTTTTGTGTGTATGTGTTGTGTTTTATCTCTCTTTCTCGTGCACACACACACACACGACCACACACACCACCCCACCAACACACACACGCATACACACACGCAACACACACACTCACCACACACACACACACACAATATTATATATATATATCTCTAATCTCTCTATCTCTCTATCTCTATATATATATATATATTATCCGTATCCTATACTCGTGTTATATGTATGTACTCTATAGTGTATATATGCCTATTATCTCCTCTCTCACTTCCTCTCCTCCTCTCTACACCCCACACCCCACCTCACACAACACACACCACCACACACACACACCCCACCCCCATCACTGTAATATAATCCATATCACATATATTTAAATATTAATCATATATATATATACTAGATATATATACATATCTACTGGTCGGTCTTCTATATATGTCTCTATATATATTATATGATATATATATGTATTCCTATCTTTGTCATATATATATATATATATATATATATAGATATATAATATATGTCGTATAATATAGTTATATATTCATACTATCTATATCTATATATATCTATATTCTAGATATAATATATATATATATATATATATAATATAGATATATATATATATGTGTGTGGGTGTGTGTGTGTGTGTGTGTGGGGTGTTGTGTTGTGTGTAAATATTATATATATATATATATATATATATATATATATATATATATATATATATAATATATATATAATATATATATAGTATATATATATGCCTATGTCATATATATATATAGATATTATATATATATATATATATATATGTCGTATATATCTCTCTCGACCCCTATCTAGACATATCTCTCTATATATCATATACCATCTCATCTATATATATTATATATATATTATATATATATATATATATCTATACATATATATGTATTCTCTCTACTCTCTCTCCTCTCTCTCTCTCTCTCTCTCTCCCCCCCCCTCACTCCTCACTCTATATATATATCATATATATTCTATATCTCTATCTATATATATAATATATATATATATATATGGTGTGTGTGTGTGTGTGGTTTGTGTGTGTGTGTCTGTGGGTTGTGTGTTTGGTGTATGTGTGTGGTGTGTGGTGTGGTGTATTTGGTGTGTGTGTGTGTGTGTGTGTGTGCTTTTCTCGTCTTTCCTCGGCACACCACACACACACACACCACACATCACACACACACATACACACACACCACAAATATGTATTATATATATATATAATATATATCTATATATATATTATATATGTTATATATTTTTATGTATATTTTTATTTTGTCTATTTGTAAATCGTATTATCTATGTACCTGTAGCTATATATCTATATCTTATTATCTTATGTATTATTTATCATCTACTCTCTATTCACACACAAACACACCACACTCACACCCATACACACCCACCCACCCACACATATGTGTATATATATATTATATATAATACATATATATATTTTATATATCTATATACTATATATATATATTACTCTACTACTTCATCTTAGAATATGCTAATATATATCTCTATTATATCTAGACATCTACTATATATCTAAGCCTATCTTATATATCTACTATCTAATATATCTATAATATATATATGCGTATATCTATCTATCCTGTATATATACTATGCTCAATGAACATCTCGCGCTCCTCTCTATCATCGTCTCCTCTCTCTCTCTATATCTCGTCTATCTCCTCCCTAGCTATATATATATATGATATCATTATATATCTATATATACATACATACACATATACACACGCACACACACACAACCGAACACGCACACACACCCACTACCACCACACACACACACAACACCCAACATCACACAAACACCACATATAGTTATAGAAAAAAAAAAAAAAAAAAACTATATTATTATGTTCTGTAATATCATATATATACATATATCTATAACAGTATCTATTCTATATATGTGTCTTTGTGTGTGTGTGTGTTGTGTGTGTGTGTGTGAGTGTGTGTCTGTGTTGTGTCTATATATCTATATATCTATATCCTCTATACTCTATATCTACTATATATATCTCTATGTCGTATATCTATCTCCCTCTCTCTATATATATTATATCTATCATTATAATATACTATCTATCATTATCTGTCTCTTCTCTCTCTATCTATACTCGTTCTAATCTATACCTATATATCTATCTATACATATATCTCTATCTTATATATATATATATATATCTCTATTATATACTGTGTATGGTGTTGGTGTGTGGTATGGTGTGTGTTGTGTTGTGTGTGTGTGGTGTGTGAGTGTGTGTGTGTGTGTTTGTGTGTGTGTGTGTGGTGATCTATGGTCCAATCTACCTCTCACTGTTCTGTTCATATCTCTCTCTTCTCTCTAGCTCTCTCTCATATTCTATCTCATTCTCTATATGTCAATCTCTATCATCTATCTCGTTATCTATATCTATTATCTCTCTATTTCACCAATATAGTACATCTATAATCTATCTCTATCTCTATCTATACTCTCTCTCTTTACTATATACCTTATATATATCATCTCTCTCCGCATCTATCTATGTCGGTCTATACTATATCTATATCCACACCCCACCCCACCACGCCACAACCCCACACACACACCTATATATATATCGATAATTATATAATCTCTCTATCTCGTCTATATTCTCTCTCTCTTCTCTATCTCTATCTTATATCTCTATGTCTCTCTCATGTATCTATATCATATATCTATATCTATCATATATCTCTATCATAGTCATCTATCTTTTTTATGTGTGTTCGTGTATGTCTCTTTCTGTTCTTTATATCTATCTAATTCTCTATACTATATATATATGAGTATAAATTTATCTACTATCTATATTCTCTCTCTCTCTCTTCTCTCTCTCTCTCTTCTCTCTAGTCTCTCTCTCTCTACTCTCTCTATATATGTAGATATATTTAGATATATAGATATATGTATATATATATACATTCTATATATATAAGTATATATATATATATTATATATATATATAATATCTCTAGTATATTATATATATCCATACACATGTGTATATACATTGTGTGTATAAAAAAACCACACACAACACACACACATTACTATAGTATCTATATATATATATATATATAATATTTATATATATATATATAGTAGATATATTATATATATATATAATTATATCTATCATCTCTATACAAACCAACACACACAACACACATACCCCCCACCACACACACACACAAACACTTACACACACCACACACACACAACCACATATATATATATATATATTAGAGATATATATATATATTATATATATATAGATATATATATATACATATAATTATATATATCTACTAATATATATTATCTCATCTAATATATATATATATATATATATATATGATATATATAGGTATTATATAAACATATTATATATATATATATATATATATTTATATATTGCTTTGTGTGTGTGTGTTGTGCGTGTGTGTGTGTAGTATGTGTGTGTGGTGTGTGTTATATCTCTATTATATATATATAATCTGTATATATATATAATTATGTATACTATATATATAGGTATGACTATTTATATGTATATATCTTATTCTATATATTATCTATCTCTATATTAATGACTGATATTATATACATTATATATCTTCTCCTCTCTCATCCGCTCTCCTCTCTCTCCTCTCCTCTCTCGTTTTCTCTCTCTCCTCTTCTCTCCTCTCACCCTTCTCGCTCTCTCTCGTCTCAATCTCTCTCTCTCTCTACTATATATATATATAGAGAGCGATATATAAATATATATATCTATCTATATATGTCTTATATCCTCTATATCTATCTATCTAATATATATATATATAATAATATAATATTATATCTATATGTGTGTGGTGTGTGTGTCTAGTGTGTGTGTGTTTGTCCTTGTGTGTGTGTGTGTGTGTGTTTGTGTGTGTAGTGTGTGTGTGGCGCGCGCGCGAGAGAGAGCGTGTGTGTGGGTGTGTGTGTTTGCTTGTGTGTGTGTGTGGTGTGTGTGTGTGTATGTTGTGTGTGTGTGTGTGCGTTTGTATGTATGTTTTTGTTTTTCTCTCTTTCGCCCCTCGCGCACAACACACCCACACACACACACGCACTACAACACACACCACACAACCAACACACATACATCTATATAAGATATAATATTTAAATAAAAAAAATATATATAGATATCTCGTCTCTTATCTATAACTATTATATGTATTATGCATATAGATCCTAAACCACACACACACACACACACACACCACATACACACACATATAATATATAATAACATATTATAATAATATATATAATATGTATATATTATATCTGTATGTAGATATATATATCTGATATAATATATATATGTATAGAAATATAATGTTAGATATAGATATGTCTGGATATATTTGTCATATATATATAAATATGTATATTATTAAAAACAATAATATAGGATCTATATCTATATCTATATATATATATCTAGATAGAGATGTATATATACTGTGGTGTGTGAAACTATATATATATAGATCTTAGTATTATATATATATATTCTATATATATATATATATACATAGGTATATACATATCGGATTTGATAGATATATTGTAGATATATCGTATATCTATATACATCTATCTATCCACTATATATATCATAATATATGTTATATCTACCTTATTAAATCATATATATACTTATCTATCATATATATATCTCTCTCGTTTCCATGTAATATATAATAAATCTAGATATATATAATATTTATAGATATTATATATTCTATAATATATCTCTCATCTATATATCTAACTATATAATATATATGCATATATATATTATATATCCCATATAGCTCTATCATATATATATATATATATATATATATACTCTATATCCCTTATTAATATTATTATCATATTATATTACTAATATCTTATCAATCATAGTATTATATCCAATATCTACATGTGATTAATAGATACATATCTACTATATCTATAAAGCGTATACTATATCTAGATCTATATATCTTATCATCTCTATCTGCTCTCTCTCGCTCTCGCCTCCTCCTCTCTCTCGTCTTCTCTCGCTCTCTGCGCTCTCTCTCTCTCTCTCTCTCTCTACGTCTGTATACTGTATCTTATATCTCTATCTATATATGTATATCTATATATATATATATTATATATCTTCATATCTGTCGTTATATATATATACTATATATATATACTCCATGTCTATCTTATGTCTATCTATACATGTATACCTCTACCTCTATTATGTTCCGATCTTCTCTCTCTCCGTATCTCTCTCTCTCTCTCTATATCTCTCTCGCGACATCCTGGTGTGTGTGTGGTGTGTGTGTGTGTGTGTGTGTGTGATGTGGGTTGTTGTGTGTGTGTATGTGTGTGTGTGGTGTGTGTGTGTGTGTGTGGTGTGTGTCCTGTGTGATGTTTTTTCTTTCGTCTCTTTCCTTGCACACCTGCCCCTACCCCCCCACCCCCCCCCCCCCACCCCCACCACCCCACACACCACCACACCCACCTACACCCCCACCCCCCCCACCCATCTACTCTCTCTCTCCTCTATTCTCTAATCTATCTCTCATAGCATCTCTCCTTCTCATGTCTCTACTCGCTGTCTCTCTCTCTCTCTTCTCTATATCTCTCTATCTCTATCTCTCTCTATAATATATCTCTCTGCCTATGTCTCTACTGTCTCATCATCTCTCTCTCTCTCTCTGACTCTCTGTCTTTCTCTCGTTTCTATCTGTCTCTCTCTCTCTATCCTCTCTCTCTCTTCTCTCTCTCTCTCTCGCTCTCTCTCTCTCTCTCTTCTCTCTCCGGACTGCCGGTGGCCCCCACCACCCCCCGCACACCGCAACCGACAACCACCCAAGAATGTTTAGAGCTTCGGACTCACACTGTCACGGACGCAATCTGAGTTCGAGAGTTCGAGTCACCGGCCGGTGCGTTGTTCCTGTGGGACAAGGAACTTCCACTTGATTTGCCTACCTTAGCCACCTTGGGTTGCCAAGGCCCGAGAACAATATGAAAGGAATGCTTACCATAAAAGTACCACCGGCCTCTCCGGGTAAAGGAAACCGGGGACCCTACCACGTACTCACTCCAAGAGCATCACAACATGAAAACTACACTTAAGTTTATCATGCTGTGCGCGGCTGCTCAGACATGAACCGACCGTTAAAAAACGATATATATATATATAAATATATAAGATATAATATTATATATATATATATTATATCTATGTATATCTAGATATATTATATATATATATATATATATTATATCTTTTACATATATCTCGCACTCGCAAACACTCCCATAATGCAGAAAACCCCCACATATATATATATATCATATATATAAATGTGTTTTGTGTGTTTGTGTTGTGTTCGTGTGTGTGTTTGGTGTGTGTCGTGTTGTGTGTGTTTTGTGTGTGCGTTGTGTGTGTGTCTGTGTGTGGTGTGTATACACACACGCACAGACACATATATATAGTGGTGCGTGTGGGTTGTTGTGGTGTGTATACATCCCTATATATTATCTATATAGGTACTTATATTATTATATATATATATAAGGTTATTTATTATTATATCTATCTAATATTTCACACCACACACACCACACACACACACCACACAGAACACAAAGCACACACCACACAACATACACACACACACCATATATATGCATTATATCTATATAATATACTATAATATATATATCTCTCCTATACATATATATATATTCATATATTACCCATGATTATCTATCTCTATACTATATCTCTCTCTCTCTCTCTCGATCTATATATCTGTATATATTATATCTCTCTCTTTCCCTCTCTACTCTCCTGATCCTCTCTTTCCCCTCTCTCTCTCTCTCTCTCTCGTCGCTGCCTCATTCGGATCCCCGCTCCCACGCCTCTTCTCTCCTCTCTCTCTCCGTCTCTCCTCCCTCTCCTCTCTCCATCTCTCTCTCTCTCTATATCTAATATATCTCACTTATTATATATATATCGCTATATTTTACTCTCTACCTGGTATATATTAGATATATATAGATATATTATATATATCTTATATAGATGCTCTCTATCTCGCCTCTCTCTCTCCTTCTCTCTCTCTCTCTCTCTCTAATCATTATATAATAGTATCTTATCTATATATATAATCTATCTATCTTATATTATTATATATTAGATATATATATATACATAATATATATTATATATATCTACGTACACACATACACACACACACCACACACACACACACCACTACACACCGATATCACCACACACACACCACACCACACACCCACACACCTCATATATGGATATATATATATAATAGTTCTATATAATTTATATATATCTATCTATATATAGGTGTGTGTGTGTGGTGTGTGTGTTGTGGTGTGGGTGTGTGGTGTGTGTGTTTGTGTGATGTGGTGTGTGTGTCTATATAATATATATATATCTTCTATATATATCTATAAGCTATCTATATATCTCACTCTCTATTCTCTATATATGTCCCTCATACTCTATCAATCTCCTTCATGGTTCGTATATCTCTCTTCTCTCCATCTCTCTCTCTATGTATGACTGTATATCTTCTAATCACTTATATCTCTACCTATCTTATAGCTCTGTCTATGTCTCTATCTCTCTACTCTATCCCGTGTGTGTGTGTGTGTGTGTGTGGTGTGTGTGTGTGTGTGTGGGTGTGTGTGTGTGTGTGTGTGTGTGGTGTGTGTGTTGTGTGTTTGTGTGGGTGGTGTGATAATATGTCAATCTCTATCATCATGTATATCTCTCTCTCTCTCGTTTCTCTAGTCTCTTTATCTGCTGTGTATCATCTATATCTAGCATCTATATCTCTCTCTCTATATATTATTACTCTCTCTATCCTATATAGATCTCTATGTACTATCCTCTCTTCTCTATTTCTATCTCTCTCTCTCTATATATCTCTACCTCTACTCTCTCTCTCTCCTCTCTATCTCTACTATATCTCTCGTCGCTAGCCATTCTATCTATATCTCTATTTAGATATATAATATATAGTATAGATATATATTATATATATATAATATATATATAATCGTATATAATACTATACCACACACACACACACCCACACACACAACACACCACACACAAACACACACACACCACCACACATATCTATTATATATTATACCTATTATTATATATTAATGATATATATAGTATTATGTTGTCTATATATTTTGTATGCTTGTTAGTTCTCTATGTATATTATATAGTTATATAATAGAATTTATATTATATATTAATATATATAGATATATATATTATATATATTATATATTTATGAATTATCGTATATATATCCTATATATATTCTCTCTCTTTTTATCTCTCTCTCTCTCATTCTCGTCTCATCCTCTCTCTCCTCTCTCTCTCTCTCTCTCTTCTATATATTTATATTATATATATATAATATATATATATCTATATATATATTATATATATCGCCATGTGGATATTCTGTGGTTAGTATAAAAAACACCACACACACACAACACATATATAATTAATATAGATATATATATAAGTATATATTATATAGATAGTATATAATATATATATATGATATTTATATCTATCTATCTATACACACACACACGCACACCCATCACCCACACACAGACAACACACACATATCTATATTATATATATATAGTATATATATATATCTATATTATTACTATATGTATATATATGTATATATATAATATTTAGGTATATATAATAATATATTATCTATACTACTATATATATATAACTGTATATATATACTATATATACTCATCCTATATCGTTATAATATGTGTGTGTGTGTGTGTAGCGTGTGTGTGTGGTGTGTGTGTGTGTTGTGTGTTTGGTGTGTGTGTGTGTATGTGTGGTTGTGTCTCTATATATATACTATATATCTTAGCTCTCTATATATACTACATCATTTATATCTATATATATATATATATATGTATATATAATATATATTCTATCTATCTTATAGTATATATAATACATACACAACAAGATGCCCTCATCTCCACACTATCTATTCTTCTTCTCTCATCTCTCGTCTCTCTCTCTCTCGTCTCTCTCTATATATATTATATATATTATTCTCTATTATATATATATATATAGATAGTATATATTATATATATACCATATTATACATCTTATATATATATATATAATATTCTATATATTATAGAATATTGTTATATATTTATACTATATATCTCTATCTCTATATCTACTCTCTCCATATCTCTCTGTGTGTGTGTGTGTGTTGTGTGTGTGTGTTGTGTGTGTTGTGTGTGTGTGTGCTGGTGTTTTTGTGTGTGTGTGTGTGTGTGTGTTGTTTGTGTGTGTGTGTGTGTGTGTGTGGGTTGGTGTGGTGTGTGTAGTGTTTGTGTGTGTGTGTGTGTGTGAGAGAGAGCGAGCGTGTGTGTGTGTGTGGGTGTGTGTGTGTGTGGTGTGGTGTGGTGTGTTGTGTGTGGTGTGTGTGTGTGTTTTCTCTCTTTCTCGCTCCCCCCACACCCACACCCCACCCCCCACACCACACCCACACACCCCCCTCTCTCTCTCTCTCAGATCCATCTATCTCTCTACTATCTCTCTATCTCTCTACTCTCTATTCTCTCATCCCTCTCTCTATCTTACGATATATATATATATATATATATATATCTATTATCATATATGCATATCTGCTATATATATGCTCTCTCTCACTCTCTCTCTACACACACACACCACACATCACACACACACACATACCCCATTTATCATACTATATGCTATATATATTATACTAATATATATATATATATTCTAATCTGTCTATATATATATGTCTATACTCTACTGGCTCTCTATATTATGTATATATTTGTCCTCTCTACTTCCTATCTATCTATCTATCTATATTCTAGATAATATATAATATACATATCTCTATATATATATCTGTCTCTAGATGTTGTTCGTACCATATCTATCTATCTCTTCTCTACTCTATATCTCTCTCTATCTCTATCTCTATATTATATATCTATATATATGCCTCTTCTTACATACTATAGATCTTATCTTCTCTCTCTCTCTATTCTCGCGCTGTTATCTCTATCTCTCTCTCTAGACTCTCTCTATCTCTTTTCCCCTGTATTATATGCTATCTATATTATCTATCTATATATATAATCTATATATACTCTCTATCTCTCTCCTGCGTCTCTTATCTACTGTACCTATTATCTCTTCTACTATCTCCTCTCTATCTATATA
>NC_051401.1:30853299-30862969 GCF_015228065.2 Penaeus monodon | reverse complement strand
GCACACGCACAAGCACACACACACACCACAATACACAAACAACACACAACACACACACACACACACACACACACCCACAAACACCACACACCAAACACACACAAAAAAACACACACACACACACAACACACACCATAACACAAACACACCACATACACACACCACACACAACACACACACAGTCAAAAATGAATAGACGAAAACAACCTTCTCTCCACCACATGAAACACAAACAAAGCAAACGTGAATGAACTCTCCTTCCAGTCCAGCGCTTGAGTTTTCACTTGACGTATGATTTCGCTGTCTCAGTGCAGGTGGCCAGTTCGCTTCACGCAAAACTGCTTCGCGTTGGTATAAGACAAGTCACTGATTGGTATATATAATGTTCTAGGGTGAGGCTGGAATTGTTTATTGTTTTGGTCCTATAAAACAGGATTGGCTGATAACTTCTCTGCACAGAAATGACAATAATTATGGGAATACAGTATACATCGATTAGGTTTGGAGAATTACCTACACAAAAATTAGTGTTACTCAGAAATATGTAAATATATTAAACATATAATGTCTAACTAAAGTTGCGCACTTCTCCTAATTCATTTGTATACACAAGACAAAAAATGAGACATTTACGATATGTTATTGGTAAGACTTTTGCAATACATACATTTTTTATTAACAAACCACACAAGGAGGGACTATAAGATGCAATAATTGTTGACAGCTTACTTACTGGTGAAACAAGACAATGAAAAAGAAAGAAGAAATGAAAGAATAATATATGGAGTACTTAAGTCGTCAGACTTGCTACTTCGGTTTTATTCTTGCGTTATACAATTGTCTCACTATTATGCAGAAGGGTCAAAAAGGAATAATTAATCAAGGTAAATGAAAATTTAAACTGTGTAGTATTTTTATACAAGCACACACACATAGATACAACACACTACACACACACACACACCATCACACTACACAACACACCAACACAAACAATACATCACACATTGTAGGGACTATGCCACTCACTTCTGACCAAGCGTTACATTCATCGTTTATCTTACCCAGAGTTCAGTGCATACCGCACAAAACGTAGATACACATGCTCCGCCTCACATGACCTGCACTCACCTTCTCTTCTGTACACTAGTGACATATAACACTATTAACGTATTAAACATATCAATCAATAACACTAGATTCTACATTACAAGCCTTTTGCCTAACACACACAGCGGTTGCGACATCCGCAGGCCTTCCGCCTTAGTACGTCGCTCCGTGTACACAATCACCTCTTGTACCTTCCACTTTCCGAGTACATCGCGCAACCCTTGTTAATTTTCCCAGTTGATATGTAAAAAAAAAGGGTCCGTCTGTTGAGTGGAAAGACAAAAGCCCGACCAGCACAAAGGGCAAACAAGCCAGCAGACCCACAGAGAAAAAAAACCCCACAACCCCAGGAAAAGAATCACAAGAAATAAAGCAAAGCAAGCAAACCTACCTGTTTTTTTACACCTGACATACCGCTTGTCAAGTTTGCTGACAAAAACCTTGTTCTCCCAGCAACCCCACCAAAGTACGCAAAGATATTTCGCAATTTGCCACGTTACCCCAAACGTTTTAATTTTGGGGCCCGCAACTTCATCCTAACCGGTGGGGCCCGAAGTCTGGGGAATCCAGTGGAAAATTTGACCAATTTGGACGAGGGAGCCCCTTTACCCTTCTTACTCTTTCCTTTTTTTTTTTTTTTTTTTTTTTTTTTTTTCCAGGATATCTATTTGGTATTATTCTCTTGGATTATTTCCAAAACCCGATTTTTCCCGATTTGCTCCCGAAACGGGTGCATAGCCTTCAGCCTGCCCGCCGGGTTCACTCACACCATCCTGCCACTCACTTTTCACCTACTTTCGATGATCATCAGTAACTCCTTTTTTTTACTACTCCTCCACTAACTAAACACCCCATGCCTGAAAACAACCAGTTTGGTAAGAGTGACCTACAGTTACGATCTCGCAACCTGGCCCGAAGTACATATCCCTTGGAATAAACACTGAACAACACAGATAACACTGAACATAAACCACGCATCCGACTCAACACAATGAACACCTCCCGCTACACCCTCGACAGCAAAAACAACGGCGAGCATACGAACTCACCGCACCACCTCACTCTCACCTGCCATACTCCCCTCTACCCCGGTCCATCTCTTTTCCCACACCGGACCCGAATCTTCCCCCTTGCCGACCGGATACAAACTAACCTCTCCCAACGTGGTCCTTCCCTAGTTAAACCCCATCGGAAAACGATTACTAAATTCCCCACCTATTCCCACCAAACAAAATGTGGGGCTCCCGAGAACCGACACTTGACCATACCTCAGCTGAATTCTCCAAGATATGGTGTCCCGACTTGTAAATCAAAATTGTTTGACCTCAGCGTCCCCCCCCCCCGCGATGGGCAAATTATTGAAAGGGTTAAAGAAAAAAAATAGTGCATGGAAATGACTATAATCAGACTTTGAACAAAGTCCACATCGGCCCTCCCAGTTTTTTTCGGATGTTGTTTTTTAAGCTCAGACCCGAACTCATTTTCTTTACGAGTGAATCTGACTTATTTTTTTGTTTGGAAAGTTAGGACCTTGCTGTCAATGACTATTTAACCGGCCCCTAGACAAAACACTCAGACTCCAGCCCCAGTCGTGGCAAAACTAAAGTTACGCCCATAATCTGTTTTACAGCCATATTGAAGAGTCTGTCCCTTGACTGATAGAGAGCATTAGTCCAATTACAACCCCCCCCCCGATGGCGGAGCGTTTTTATACCCGTAGATTTTGCCCGTACTTGTAAGAGAGTCCTTCTCTGATATGTGAGGGGACTTTCCCAGTTAGTTTTTTTTTTCGAAGCCTGACGACGAATCTCCCCTACAGCTCACGCACCTGATAACCGCCACATCCACTTGAACCCCTGGCTTCTGAAACAACCACTTCTGTAAAAGTCCTTATGACCCCACTGTCCTCACACCTTTCCATCGGTTGTACAATACCTATGAGCATGCCATCCTACGGCAGGCAAAGGTAAGATGATTTTACCTGGAGGGAGTACGTAAATTAGTTTACCCTACCCCCGCTCTATGAGACAAAGGACCGGTCATTATCAACGAGAACCTCTGTCCGCCTCGAGCGCCGCTACGAGAGTGCTTTGATTGTGAGGGTCACGTTTATCGAGTTCGAACCTCTTCTGCACCTCTGTCACACCTACCCTAGGCTCACCGTCACAGGCAGCTCTGGCTACAGATCTCTCATAAAACTGTAGATTTATCACCAGTTGACTTCTCCCCGGCATTACAGCGTCTCTTGAAGGAATTCCCCATACTTACTACCCAGCCTGGAGCACCTGATTGGTAGGACCCTCGGTACTCCAAACATGAAATCCTGTTACAAAAAATATGTAAAGCCTGTCTACATCTATACGTTACCCGTGTACCACATAACCACAGACAAGCTTCTCAACGAGCAATTATCGAAGACTTTGGAGATGGATCTATAGAACAAAGCACTTTACCCTGGAGGGGGCCCCCCCATGATCTTGGGCCACCTAAAAAAAGAATGGTTCTCTACATCCCGTAGTGGATCGCTTTCCCATCCCCTTGTTTTATGGTCACTATTGTATTTTACAGCCTGTGGGGTATTTCCTACCCCACAGGGCCATTTCCATTTCAAGTCAATGCCATTTGGACTCAGGAACTCCCCCTATTACATTTTTCTTCGCCTTATGGCCATCATTATGCCTGGTTTGATGGGTAACACTGTCTTTCTGTAACCCTCGACGACCGAAATGTTGATTGTCTCCAGAGATTGTAGCAGGTCATGAGCTAAAGCTGAAAATGAATCCGAAGAAATGTACATTTTTCCGAAGGTAAATTGTATACTTAGGGCACACAATCAACTCCGACGGCATATCAACCGAATGCTAGCAAAAGTCAAAGGACGTCCTTGGATTTTCCCACCCCACAAAAACCGTTCCAAGCAAGTTTAAGGCATTTCTTGGTTTAGCAGAATTCTATAGACCATTCATGAAAGGATTTGTCTCCATTGCTCAACCCTCTCTCAAGGCTTTTATCAAAAGAAGCTCAGTTTTATATGGGTCGCTCGAGCAACGACAGGCATTTGATACATTAAAGAAACTCCTCATAGACCTCCCCTGTCCCTGGGTTTCCCCGATTTTTTAATAAGCCGTTTCGCACTAACAGCTGACACCTCTTGTACAGGCCTTAGGTGCCGCCCTAATGCAGAAGTCTGGCAGGCACCTCTAGCCCATAGCCTTACGCCAGTAGAAAAGCTGAACGCAGCAGAATCTCGCTAACAGCATTTACCAACCTTTTCGGGATTCTGGTTTTCCGCTAACAGGCAATAGGTAAATCTGAATAGTCCTTCCTTGACAATTTTTTTTACTGTTCTGTGAGCTCGTCCCTGTCCCTGACATATCTTGCTACCACAGTCCGCCCCGCACATTCTTGGAAAATTTAATTTATAGACATAACACCCCAGATTAGATCGTTTCGGATAATAATTCTCTTCTGCCAATCCCTTTGGAATACGCCCAAAATCAAGAAGATCAACTATTACCCTATAGACCTAAATAGGACAATACTGAATATGCTTGCAGACCATCTCTAGCTTCCTTTACTTCAGGTTGGGGATTGTTAAATGGGTACCTATCATCCAGATGGCAATCAATAAACCTTCCCATAGCACCCTTGGGGGAGACATCCCCACTTTATTATTTATGGTGAGAAAACAGAACGTTTGGCCCATGAATTATTAGAGCAAACAGCCATATATGATGATAACTGCATCAAGTTAGCTATGCGAAAAGAAAACAGGAAAAATATATAAGAATTGCATGTGGAGCACCTACTAAATAGAGAGGGAAAGGATCATCAGGAAACAGCAAAAAACTAGCATTGACGTAAAACACGTCCCGAACGTGGGGCATGCTCGTTTTTTAATCTAGTTACTGACAGGATTTGTTTTTCCCTCACCTATAAGCTCTCACTTAAGTTCGAGGAACTTTACAGGGTTTTATTGGTTTTGAAATAAACAAGGCTCTACGCAGTCCGCCTAGCCACCCTTCCTCCCAGTCCCCACCTGGTTTTAAACTTTGGCACTCTTAAACTGGCCAGCAAAACCATACACAAAGACCGAGTTTTAAAGAAAAATCCCATAGTGATTGCTGACAGTATCTTCCCCCCGCAGATGACGCTCCCTCCTGGCTAAAGGATAAGGTCCGGTATGCGAAGCTTAGCCTCGCCCGGGCCTATGCCCATGAGGGGAGAAGCCCGGCTTGTGTCCGACTAATGCCGACTTCCCTCACATGTGGTCAATTGGGTGCATATTCGGTTGAAACCTAGTCCTTTACCCTCCGTGATGCCCAGCCACAGCAGTAACCTCTGCCTCGGATGAGAAGCCGACAGGTTACCACTTTACTGCTCCTCCTCTCTCTTCTTAGCCTGTCTGGTGCTTCACTTCCGGCATCCTACCTCCTACAACCAAGCACTTTTACTTGAGGATGGTCGTTTGGAAATTATGTCGAGGTAAGACCCAATCCTCCCTCCTCTCTCTACAACACCGCATCTACACATCTCTCACTAATAAACCAGTGAACACACACGGTTACCACAGACAGCTCGCTCACCACGATTCAGGCTGTTCGTCGTTCATTCGTCTGAGATTTGCGAAGTTTTGGCTTCGCAAGGGCCTTCATACATATGGCCTGGCCCGTGTCAGCTATTTATGGCTGTCTCATTTTGTTCTCTGACACTTTATGCTTACCGTGGTGGCGGGATTGCCAGCAGGCGCTCCTGCCACCTTGGTGTAAGCATGCCTGTTTCATTATTGTCATTTCTGAATGTATTTAGGGATGATCTGTTACCTTTTCAAAGACTACCGCGCCTACGGGCTCGTCGCTTCCGCCGTGGTTATTTAATTTCATGGATGACGCTACTTCATACTTGCTCGGCATCGCTGCACATGATGAGCTTGATGCCCGTTTCAGCGATTGTGGGACTTACTTGGGATCTGTTGTTAGCAAAAACAAGGGAACATTCGAGGCAATTCACTCTATCACTGACACGGTATTCTCTCTGAATAATGTAACACGTAAACTAGCCATCTGTACTGATAGTAACGCACAACTAATCGCTAATGAGCAACACACTTTTCTCTCCTCCTTGCACATTTCCCTCTACCAATCTCGTGTCCGCCTGTTCGTAGACCAGTCTTTATTCATAACCTTGTCCTTGCCGTCCACGGTACTGTCATGCCTTCTCTTATTCCTCACACAGCCCTCGCTACCTTTGTTAGCCGTATTTCCACAACCACTCCCCATCGACCCTTGTTTTTGCTTACTAACATAACTCTTCTTTACTCACAACTAAGCTCCTGACCTCACCTCATGGATTGTCCAACATGATTCCCCTTTCCCCTGACACGTCTTTTACAGCATACAAGTTTACACCATTCCCCTCTCTCATTAGATAACAAGGTTTACGTGCTTTTGCCAGACACCGACATTACACTCAGGCCAACGACCATAGCTCATTATCTCATATATCATCTGATATTCTTAGCTCTTGCTCCCGCGTCTTGTCCAGCTCCAGTTTGTTTTGACAAACTAGTCCCCGAAAGACCCTATTTTAACTCCTCTTGTCATATGACTTTGATCACAGGCAGAGACGTTCAGATTCCTCCCTTCTTTCAGTGATCAGTTGGATCCCTTTGATTTCATCCCCTTCCTACGTGCAGCCTATGGCCTGCCTATACTATTTACAGTCTTCGGAATATTTGCCGTTGTGCTTGGTTTGAACTGTATCGTAGCATCGTTGTTAAAGTAGCACACAGACTGCCTGCCAGCGCTGGTGACACAGGCACCGTCATCACCTCGCCTTGTAGATCATCTTGCTTCGTCATAGGCTATTCGCCCTCCCTTGTTTTGATTTGTAATAACATATATCTATTGTACTATATCCATATCCATATATATCTACACCATATCTATATATATTATATATACTATATAATAATATATATATGTTAATATTTCTATATCTATATATATTTATAAACACCACCCCACAACAACACAACAACACACAACACACAAAACAAACAAATTCAACAATAACAACAAAAACTAAAAAATATGAAATATAATATATAAATAAAACAATTTTATATTATATATAAATATAATATTTAAAATATATATAATATATATATAATATTAATATATTATATTTTAATATTATTTATATATATTTATATAATTTAATATTAATATATATAATATTTTAAATTTTTATTTTTATAATATAGGGATATTATAATATATATAAAATAAAGTATAATATATATATAAATATTAATGAATAACCCGTATAAATATATTATATATTTATAAATAAAAATATCTATATATATGTAATATATATATAATAATAAATATATATTTAATATCTATATATTTTTATATAATATAATGAAATATAAAAATATATACAAATTAATATATTATATCTATATATATATATTATAATGTTTACTTATATTATATATTATATATATTTTATCTTTATCTATCTTTCTAATTTTTATCTATATATTATATATCATCTATATAATATTATATATATTTAATTTCTATATTTATATATATTTTAATATATATATCTATTTATATATTATCTATTTTCTTCATATAAATCTATATAATCTTTATCCATTATATATATCCTAAAATATATTTTTATATAATATATATATATTATAATTATAATTAATATTTACATATGCATATATATACATATATATACATATATATGCATATGTATACATATATGCATATATATATACATATATATATATATATATATATTTTTTTTTTTTTTTTTTTTTTTTTTTTTTTTTTTTACGGTAGGTTCATGTTTGAGCCGCCGTGGTCACAGCATAATACTTAATTGTAGTTTTCATGTCATGATGCTCTTGTATAGTCTAATACAATTATTATTATTATTTTCTTTAGTTTAGTCCTTTATTTACCACCCTGGCGAATTGCACAGGCTTGGGCAAGCTGTGGTACATTTGATGCATGGTTATAACATTATATATTCATATATATACATATATATAAATATATATGCATATACATATATATACATGTACATATATATCATAGACATACATATACATATACATATATCTACATATACATATATAACATGTATATAGATATACATACGTATATATACATATATACATACATATACATACGTATAAGGCCGCGGTGGCCGAGTGGTTAAAGCATCGGACTCAGGACTGTCACGACGGCAATCTGAGTTCGAGGTTTCTAGTCACCGGCCGGCGCGTTGTTCATTTGGGTAAGGAACTTCACCTTGATTGGCCTACCTAGCCACTGGGTGGCCAAGCCACCCCCCCCAAGCCCAGTGCAGGTCCTAAGCCCGATAAAAATAGAGAGAATGATTACCTAAAAAGGTAACACCAGCACTCTCCGTGGAAAGGAACTGGGGACCCTACCACGTACTCACTCCCAGAGCATCACAACATGAAAACTACAATTGTGTATCATGCTGTGACCACGGCATCTCAAACGTGAACCTACCGTAAAAAAAAAAAAAGAAAAAAAAAAAAAAAAAAAAAATATATATATACGTATATATACATATATATGTATATATACATATATATGCATATAATATATATACATATGCATATATACACATATACATACATATACATATACATATATATATACATGCATATACATATATATACATATATAAACATATATATACATATATGTTTGTATATATATATAAGTATATATATGTATACATATGTATATGTATGTATATGTATATATATATATATATATATGTATATATATGTTTATATGTATATATGTATATAAATATATATATATATATATATAATATATATGTGTGTGTGTGTGTGTGTGTGTGTGTGTGGGGTGTGTGTGTGGTGGTGTGTGGGGTGTTTTGTGTTGTATCTGTGTGGTGTTTATGTGTATATGTAAAGCATTATATATACATATATATATTATATATATATATATTTATGTGTATATATAAATATATATATATATATATTTATATTTTATATATATATATATATATATATATATATATATGTGTGTGTGTGTGTGTGTGTTTGTGTGGGGGGGGGGGGTGTGTGTGTGTGTGGGGGTGTGTGTTTTTGTTTTTTGTATTATATATATTATCTCTATATTATATATATATATATATTACATATATATATATATATAATATATATATATTATATATATATATGTATATGTATATATATGTATATATTCCATAGATAGATAGATAGATAGATAGATAGATAGATAGATGGATACATTTTAGATGTGTGTGGTGTTTATATTACATACCCACACATACCACATACGCACGCACCCCACACACCCCAAAAACACCCCACACACACACACACAACACACACCCACACACACACACACACACCACACACCACACATACACACGCACAAACATATATATATATATATATATATATATATATATATATATAATATTATGTATTATATACATG
>NC_051401.1:30845329-30850699 GCF_015228065.2 Penaeus monodon | reverse complement strand
TGACCCAAGACACCAAATAACACTAAAAATTAAACACACGCATCCCTCACACAATGAACACTCCCTACACCCTCGACAGCAAACAACGCGAGCATACGAACCACCGACCACCTCACTCTCACCTGCATACTCCCCTCACCCGGTCATCTCTTTCCACACCGGACCCAAATCTTCCCTTGCGACCGGATACAAACTCTCCCAACGGTCTCCCTAGTTAAACCCATGGGAAACGATTATAATTCCACCTTTCCCACCAACTATGTGGCTCCCGAGAACGACACTTGACCAACCTCAGCTGAATTCTCCAAGATTGTGTCCGATTTGTAACAAAATTTTTGACCTCAGCGTCCGCGTGGCAAATTATTGAAAGGGTTAAAAAAAAAAATAGGCATGAATGACATAATCAGACTTTGAACAAATCCACATCGGCTCAGTTTCGGATTTTTAAGTCAGACCCATCATTTTCTACGAGGATCGACTACTTTGTTTGAAAGTTAGGACGGTCATGCTATTAACGCCTAGACAAACACTCAGACTCACCCATGTGCAAAAAAAGTACGCCAACTGTTACAGCCATATTGAGAGTCTGTCCTGACTGATAGAGACATTAGTCAATTAACCCCCCCCGATGGCGAGCGTTTATACCGTAGATTTTGCCCGTACTTGTAAGAGAGTCTCTCTATATGTGAGGGATTTCCAGTAGTTGTTTCGAAGCCTGACGACAAATCTCCCTACAGCTCACGCACCTGATACGCACACCCACTTGACCCTGGCTTCTGACAACCACTTCTGTAAAGTCCTTATGACCACTGTCCTCAAAACCTTTCATCGGTTGTACAATACCTATGAGCATGCCATCTACGGCAGGCAAGGTAATGATGTTACCTGAGGGAGTACGTAAATTAGTTACCCTACCCACGCTCTATGAGACAAAGGAACGGTCATTATCAACGAGGACCTCTGTCCGCCTCGAGCGCGCTGACGAGAGTGCTTGATTGTGAGGTCACGTTATTCGAGTTCGACCTCTTCTGCACCTCTGTCAACACCTACCCTAGGCTCACCGTCACAGGCAGCTCTGGCTACAGATCTCTCATCAATGTAGATTTATCACCATTTGACTTCTCCGGCATTCCCAGCGTTCTTGAAGGAATTCCTACTTACTACCCAGCCTGGAGCACCTGATTGGTAGGACCTCGGTACTCAAACATGAAACCCTGTTACAAAATATGTAAAGCCTTTTCTACATCTATACGTACCGTGTACCAATAACCACAGACAAGTTTCTCAACGAGCAATTATCGAAGACTTGGAGATGGATCTTATAGAACAAAGCACTTTACCCTGGAGTGCCCCCATGATCTTGGCACCTAAAAAAGATGGTTCTCTACATCCCGTAGTGGATCGCTTTCCCATCCCTTGTATGGTCACTATTGTATTTAAGCCTGTGGGGTTTCTACCCCACAGGCCATTTCCATTTCAAGGGTCAATCCCCATTTGGACTCAGGAACTCCCTATTACATTTTCCCCGCTTATGGCCATCATTATGCCTGGTTTGGATGGGTAACACGTCTTTCTGTACTCGACGACATGTTGATTGTCTCCAGAGATGTAGCAGGTCATGACTAAGCTAAAAATGATCCGAAGAAATGTACATTTTTTCCGAAGGTAAATTGTATACTTTAGGGCACACAATCAATCCGACGGCATATCACCAAAATGCTAGCAAAGTCAAGGACGTCTTGGTTTTCCCACCCCACAAAACGTCAAGCAAGTTAAGGCATTTCTTGGTTTAGCAGAATTCTATAGACCATTCATGAAAGGATTTGTCTCCATTGCTCACCCTCTCTCAAGGCTTTTATCAAAAGAAGCTCAGTTTATATTGTCGCTCGAGCAACGACAGGCATTTGATACATTAAAGAAACTCCTCATAGACTCCCCTGTCCTGGGTTTTCCCCGATTTAATAAGCCTTTCGCACTAACAGCTGACACCTCTTGTACAGGCTTAGGTGCCGCCCTAATTGCAGAAGTCTGGCAGCACCTCTAGCCCATAGCTTACGCCAGTAGAAAGCTGAACGCAGCAGAATCTCGCTACAGCATTACCAACCTTTCGGATTCTGTTTCCGCTCAAAAGGCAATATGTATTTGAAAATAGTCTTCCTTGACAATTTTTTCTGTTCTGTGAGCTCGTCCTGTCCCTGACATATCTGCTACCACAGTCGCCCGCACATTCTTGGAAATTTAATTTATAACATAACACCCAGATTAGATCGTTTCGGATAATAATTCTCTTCGCAATCCCTTTGGAATACCCCAAATCAAAAAGATCAACTATTACCCTATAGACCTAAATAGGACAATACTGAATATGCTTTCAGACTCTCTAGCTTCCTTTACTTCAGGTTGGGATGTATGGGTACCTATCATCCAGATGGCAATCAAAACCTTCCATAGCACCTTGGGAGACATCCCCACTTTATTATTTATGGTGAGAACAGACGTTTGCCATGAATTATTAGAGCAACAGCCATATATGATGATAACTGCATCAAGTTACTATGCGAAAGAAACAGGAAAATATATAAGATTGCTGGGGAGCACCTTTTAATAGAGAGGGAAAGGATCATCAGGAAACCACAAAAACTAGCATGAGTAAACCCGGCGAACGTGGGCATGCTCGTTTTTAATCTAGTTACTGACAGGATTTCCCCCACCTAAGCTCTCACTTAAGTTTGAGGGAAATTTACAGGGTTTATTGGTTTTGAAATAAACAGGCTCTACGCAGTCGCCTAGCCACCTCCTCCCAGTCCTGGTTTAACTTTGGCACTCTTAAGCTGGCCAGCAAACATTACAAAGGAGAGTTTTAAAGACAATCCCTAGTGATGTGACATATCTTCCCCCGAGAGATGCCCTCACTCCTGCTAAAGGATAAGTCCCGGTATGCGAAGCTTAGCCTCGCCCGGCTATGCCCCTGAGGGGAGCCCGGCTGTGTCGACTAATGCCGACTCCCTCACATGTGTCAATTGGTGCATATTCGGCTGAACCTAGTCCTTACCCTCCGTGATGCCCAGCCACAGCAGTAACCTCTGCCTCGGATGAGAAGCCGACAGGTTACCACTTTACTGCTCCTCCTCTCTCTTCTTAGCCTGTCTGGTGCTTCACTTCCGGCATCCTACCTCCTACAACCAAGCACTTTACTTGAGGATGGTCGTTGGAAATTATGTCGAGGTAGACATCCTCTCCTCTCTCTACAACACCGCATCTACACATCTCTCACTAATAAACCAGTGAACACACACGGTTACCACAGACAGCTCGCTCACCACGATTCAGGCTGTTCGTCGTTCATTCGTCTGAGATTTGCGAAGTTTTGGCTTCGCAAGGGCCTTCATACATATGGCCTGGCCCGTGTCAGCTATTTATGGCTGTCTCATTTTGTTCTCTGACACTTTATGCTTACCGTGGTGGCGGGATTGCCAGCAGGCGCTCCTGCCACCTTGGTGTAAGCATGCTGTTTCATTATTGTCATTTCTGAATGTATTTAGGGATGATCTGTTACCTTTCAAAGACTACCGCGCCTACGGGCTCGTCGCTTCCGCCGTGGTTATTTAATTTCATGGATGACGCTACTTCATACTTGCTCGGCATCGCTGCACATGATGAGCTTGATGCCCGTTTCAGCGATTGTGGGACTTACTTGGGATCTGTTGTTAGCAAAAACAAGGGAACATTCGAGGCAATTCACTCTATCACTGACACGGTATTCTCTCTGAATAATGTAACACGTAAACTAGCCATCTGTACTGATAGTAACGCACAACTAATCGCTAATGAGCAACACTTTTCTCTCCTCCTTGCACATTTCCCTCTACCAATCTCGTGTCCGCCTGTTCGTAGACCAGTCTTTATTCATAACCTTGTCCTTGCCGTCCACGGTACTGTCATGCCTTCTCTTATTCCTCACACAGCCCTCGCTACCTTTGTTAGCCGTATTTCCACAACCACTCCCCATCGACCCTTGTTTTTGCTTACTAACATAACTCTTCTTTACTCACAACTAAGCTCCTGACCTCACCTCATGGATTGTCCAACATGATTCCCCTTTCCCCTGACACGTCTTTTACAGCATACAAGTTACACCATTCCCTCTCTCATTAGATAACAAGGTTTACGTGCTTTTGCCAGACACCGACATTACACTCAGGCCAACGACCATAGCTCATTATCTCATATATCATCTGATATTCTTAGCTCTTGCTCCCGCGTCTTGTCCAGCTCCAGTTTGTTTTGACAAACTAGTCCCCGAAAGACCCTATTTTAACTCCTCTTGTCATATGACTTTGATCACAGGCAGAGACGTTCAATCCTCCTTTTTCAGTGATCATTTTGGGTCCCTTGATTTCATCCTTCCTACGTGCAGCCCATGGCCTGCCTATTACTATTTACAGTCTTCGGAATATTTGCCGTTGTGCTTGGTTTGAACTGTATCGTAGCATCGTTGTTAAAGTAGCACACAGACTGCCTGCCAGCGCTGGTGACACAGGCACCGTCATCACCTCGCCTTGTAGATCATCTTGCTTCGTCATAGGCTATTCGCCTGCTTGTTTTGATTTGTATATACATATATCTATATGTATCTATATCCATATCCATATATATCTACATCCATATCTATATATATTTATATATACATATATAATATATATATGATATATATATGTGTGTGAATATCTATATCTATATCTATATATCCCTGCACCACCACACAACACCACAACACACACACACACCACACACAACACACACCCCACACCACAAACACCAAAACGTATATATGGGAATATTATTATATAATTATTATATATATATATATATAAAATATAATAAATTATATTATATATATTTAATATTTAAATATATATTTACGTATATATTTATATTATTTTTATATTATATATATATTATATAATATATAATATATATAATTGTAATAATATATATATATATATTATATATATTATATATATATATATAGTATACATATAATATTATACTATACAATATAAAATAAAATACATAAAATATATATTACATATAAAATTTTATTATGCTATATATACATATATATACATATTTTATGCATATTATACATATATGCATATTATATACATATATATTTTATATATAATTTTGTTTGTGTTTTTTTATTGTTTTTTTTTTACGGTAGTTCTGTTTGAGCCGCCGTGGTACGCTAATACTTTATTGTATTTTATGTCATGATGTTTTTATAGTCTAATAATATTTTATTATTTTCTTTTTGTTTAGTTCCTTTATTTCCACCCTGGCGAATTGCAAGGTTTTTTGGCAAGCTGT
>NC_051401.1:30840548-30845229 GCF_015228065.2 Penaeus monodon | reverse complement strand
GGAGGGCGTGCAGCCAGGCTAAGAAGAGAGAGGAGGAGCAGTAAAGTGGTAACCTGTCGGCTTCTCATCCGAGGCAGAGGTTACTGCTGTGGCTGGGCATCACGGAGGGTAAGGACTAGGTTCAGCCGAATATGCACCAATTGACACATGTGAGGGAGTCGGCATTAGTCGACACAGGCCGGGCTCCCCTCATGGGCATAGCCCGGGCGAGGCTAAGCTTCGCATACCGGACTTATCCTTTAGCAGGAGGAGCGTCATCTGCGGGGGAAGATATGTCAGCATCACTAGGGATTGTCTTTAAAACTCGTCTTTGTAATGTTTGCTGGCCAGCTTAAGAGTGCCAAAGTTAAACCAGGACTGGGAGGAGGTGGCTAGGCGACTGCGTAGAGCCTTGTTATTTCAAACCAATAAAACCCTGTAAAGTTCCTCGAACTTAAGTGAGAGCTTAGGTGAGGGAACAATCCTGTCAGTAACTAGATTAAAAACGAGCATGCCCACGTCGACGTGTTTACGTCATGCTAGTTTTTGCTGTTTCCTGATGATCCTTTCCCTCTCTATTAGTAGGTGCTCACATGCAATCTTATATATTTCCTGTTTCTTTCGCATAGCTAACTTGATGCAGTTATCATCATATATGGCTGTTGCTCTAATAATTCATGGCAAACGTCTGTTCTCACCATAAATAATAAAGTGGGGATGTCTCCCAAGGTGCTATGGAAGGTTTATTGATTGCCATCTGGATGATAGGTACCCATACATCCCAACCTGAAGTAAAGGAAGCTAGAGATGTCTGCAGCATATTCAGTATTGTCCTATTTAGGTCTATAGGGTAATAGTTGATCTTCTTGATTTTGGGCGTATTCCAAAGGGATTGCAGAAGAGAATTATTATCCGAAACGATCTAATCTGGGGTGTTATGTCTATAAATTAAATTTTCCAAGAATGTGCGGGCGACTGTGGTAGCAGATATGTCAGGGACAGGGACGAGCTCACAGAACAGTAAAAAATTGTCAAGGAAGACTATCAGATACCTATTGCCTGTAGCGGAAACAGAATCCCGAAAGGTTGGTAATGCTGTAGCGAGATTCTGCTGCGTTCAGCTTTCTACTGGCGTAAGCTATGGGCTAGAGGTGCCTGCCAGACTTCTGCATTAGGGCGGCACCTAAGCCTGTACAAGAGGTGTCAGCTGTTAGTGCGAAAGGCTTATTAAAATCGGGGAAACCCAGGACAGGGGAGTCTATGAGGAGTTTCTTTAATGTATCAAATGCCTGTCGTTGCTCGAGCGACCATATAAACTGAGCTTCTTTTGATAAAAGCCTTGAGAGAGGGTGAGCAATGGAGACAAATCCTTTCATGAATGGTCTATAGAATTCTGCTAAACCAAGAAATGCCTTAACTTGCTTGACGTTTTGTGGGGTGGGAAAATCCAAGACGTCCTTGACTTTGCTAGCATTCGGTGATATGCCGTCGGAGTTGATTGTGTGCCCTAAGTATACAATTTACCTTCGGAAAAATGTACATTTCTTCGGATTCATTTCAGCTTTAGCTCATGACCTGCTACATCTCTGGAGACAATCAACATGTCGTCGAGGTACAGAAAGACAGTGTTACCCATCAAACCAGGCATAATGATGGCCATAAGGCGAGAAAATGTAATAGGGGAGTTCCTGAGTCCAAATGGCATTGACTTGAAATGGAAATGGCCTGTGGGGTAGAAATACCCCACAGGCTGTAAATACAATAGTGACCATAACAAGGGGATGGGAAAGCGATCCACTACGGGATGTAGAGAACCATCTTTTTTAGGTGCCAAGATCATGGGGGGCACTCCAGGGTAAAGTGCTTTGTTCTATAAGATCCATCTCCAAAGTCTTCGATAATTGCTCGTTGAGAGCTTGTCTGTGGTTATGTGGTACACGGTACGTATAGATGTAGACAGGCTTTACATATTTTTGTAACAGGATTTCATGTTTGAGTACCGAGGTCCTACCAATCAGGTGCTCCAGGCTGGGTAGTAAGTATGGGAATTCCTTCAAGAGACGCTGTAATGCCGGAGAAGTCAACTGGTGATAAATCTACAGTTGATGAGAGATCTGTAGCCAGAGCTGCCTGTGACGGTGAGCCTAGGGTAGGTGTGACAGAGGTGCAGAGAGGTCGAACTCGAATAACGTGACCTCACAATCAAGCACTCTCGTAGCGCGCTCGAGGCGGACAGAGGTCTCGTTGATAATGACCGTCCTTTGTCTCATAGAGCGTGGGTAGGGTAACTAATTTACGTACTCCCTCAGGTAACATCATTACCTTGCCTGCCGTAGATGGCATGCTCATAGGTATTGTACAACCGATGAAAGGTGTGAGGACAGTGGTCATAAGGACTTTACAGAAGTGGTTGTCAGAAGCCAGGGGTCAAGTGATGTGCGTATCAGGTGCGTGAGCTGTAGGGAGATCGTCGTCAGGCTTCGAAACAACTACTGGAAAGTCCCTCACATATCAGAGAGACTCTCTTACAAGTACGGGCAAAATCTACGGGTATAAAACGCTCGCCATCGGGGGGGGGTGTAATTGACTAATGCTCTCTATCAGTCAAGGACAGACTCTTCAATATGGGCTGTAAACAGATTATGGGCGTACTTTAGTTTGCCACGACTGGGCTGGAGTCTGAGTGTTTTGTCTAGGGCCGTTAAATAGTCATTGACAGCAGTCCTAACTTTCAAACAAAAGTAAGTCAGATCACTCGTAGAAAATGAGTCGGGTCTGAGCTTAAAAACATCCGAAAACTGGAGGCCGATGTGGACTTTGTTCAAAGTCTGATTTATAGTCATTCCATGCACTATTTTTTTCTTTAACCCTTTCAATAATTTGCCCATCGCGGGGACGCTGAGGTCAACAATTTTGATTTACAAGTCGGACACATATCTTGGAGAATTCAGCTGAGGTATGGTCAAGTGTCGGTTCTCGGGAGCCCACATAGTTTGGTGGGAATAGGTGGGAATTTAGTAATCGTTCCGATGGGGTTAACTAGGGAAGACACGTTGGAGAGGTTAGTTTGTATCCGGTCGGCAAGGGAAGATTCGGGTCCGGTGTGGAAAAGAGATGACCGGGGTAGAGGGGAGTATGCAGGTGAGAGTGAGGGTGGTGCGGTGAGTTCGTATGCTCGCGTTGTTTTGCTGTCGAGGGTGTAGCGGAGTGTTCATTGTGTGAGTCGGATGCGTGTGTATGTTCAGTGTTATCTGTGTTGTCAGTGTTTATTCCAAGGATATGTACTTCGGCCAGGTTGCGAGATCGTAACTGTAGGTCACTCTTACCAACTGGTTGTTTCAGCATGGGGTGTTAGTTAGTGAGGAGTAGTAAAAAAGGAGTTACTGATGATCATCGAAAGTAGGTGAAGTGAGTGGCAGGATGGTGTGAGTGAACCCGGCGGGCAGGCTGAAGCATATGCACAGTACGGGAGCAAATCGGAAAATACGGGTATGGAAATAATCCAAGAGAATAATACCACTAGATATCCTGACAAAAAAAAAAAAAAAAAAAAAGGAAGAGTAAGAAGGGTAGGGGCTCCCTCGTCAATGTCACTTCACTGGATTCCCAGACTTCGGCTCACGGTAGGATGAAGTGCGCCAATTAACGTTGTGTAACGGTGGCATGCGAGAATATCTGCGTACTTGGTGAGTGCTGGAGACAAGGTGTTGTCAGCAACTTGACAAGCGGTATGTCAGGTGTAAACAGGTAGGTTGCTTGCTTTGCTTATTTCTTGTGATCTTTCCTGTGTGTGATTTTTTCTCTGTGTCTGCTGGCTTGTTGCTTCGTGCTGTCGGCTGTCTGTCTGTCACTCACAGACGACCCTCTTTTATACATATCAACTGGGAAATTAACAAGGGTTGCGATGTACTAGGAAGTGGAAGGTAAAAGATGTGATTGTGTACACGGAGCGACGTAACTAGGCGGAAGGCCTGCGGATGTCGCAACCGCTGTTGTGTTAGGCAAAAGGCTTGGTATGTAGAAGCTAGTGTTATTGTATTAAGATATGTTAATACGTTAATAGTGTTATATGTATAGTAGTAGAAGAGAAGGGGTGGTGCAGGTCATGTGAGGCCGGAGGCATGTGTATCTGTTGTTGTGCGGGTAGCACATGAACTCTGGTAAGATAAACGATGAATGTACGCTGGGCAGAAGTGAGTGGCATAGGCCCTACAATGTGTGTGTGTGTGTGTGTGTGTGTGTGTGTGTGTGTGTGTGTGTGTGTGTGTGTGTGTGTGTGTATCTATGTGTGTGTGATTGTATAAAATCATAACAGTTTAAATTTCATTTTCCTTGATAATTATTCCTTTTTGAACCTTCTGCATAATAGTGAGACTTGTATAACGCAATGAAATAAAAACCGAATTATCAAGTGCTGACACTTAAGTAATCCATATATTTTCTTTCTTTCTTTCTTTCTTTTTATTGTCTTGTTTCACCAGAAGTAAGCTGTCAAAATTATTCATCTTATAGTCTCTTTAGGTTGTTAATAAAAAATGTATTTATTTGCAAAAGTTATTACCAATAACTTATCCCAGTAAATGTATCATTTTTGTCTTGTGTATAACAAATTGAAATTAGGAGAAGTGCGCTACTTAGTAGAAATTATATGTTAAGATTTTACATATTTCTGAGTACTTTTTGTGTAATGTATTCCAATACA
>NC_051401.1:30825548-30828048 GCF_015228065.2 Penaeus monodon | reverse complement strand
TAAATCCCAGGGTAGCAAGCAGGAATTAGGGGTAGGTTTCTTAGTTGACAAACGTTTAGAAAATGATATCGTAGAATTCTAAGGTATAAGTAAAAGAGTGGCTTCAGTAACAATAAAACTAAACAATAGGTTACAATTTAAAGATTGTTCAAGTCTATGCTCCAGCCTCCAGCCATAGTGATGAAGAAATAGAGAGCTTCTATGAAAATGTTCATTTAGCCAGCGAGAGAGTCTAACCCATTTTACAATAATTATGGGAGATGTTAATGCCAAAACAGGTATAAAGACAGAATGAGAAACCGTAGTGGGGAATCATGGATAGGCACTAGGAATGAGAGGGGACAAATGCTACTCGATTTTGCGGAGGTTCGATCACTCAATATCATGAATGCATTCTTCGAAAAAAGACTAGAGTGGAAGTGGACATGGATATCGCCATATGACATCAAAAACGAAACTCACTTCATAATTTCATACAGGCGCGATATAGTAAAAAAATTTAATGAAATTTATTAATGAAGTAAATGTTGGCAGCGATCGTAGAATGGTCAGAGGCCAAATTAAATTACACCTCAGAAGGGAAAGGAACAAACTGTATGAAAATCGCAGCCAAATTTAGCTAACTTGAAAACCAGAGTGATAGAATTTAGCATTAACATCAAAAACAGATATTCACTTCTCAGCGACGAAGATCTCAACATTGACCAAATCAACAAACAGTTCAATGACATAATAAAGGAAGCTGTACTTGGAGTAGGTGGTAAGAACGTCAAGCAAAGCTCCAGCAAGCTCTCGGTAAAAATTAAACAGCTTATGCAAAAACGTAGGGTCATGAATGTATCGTCAAACAGGGACAAGATAGAATTAGCTGAACTAACAAAGACTATAAATAAAAAGAAGAGAGAAGATGTACGGAAATTCAATACTTAAATAATAAATAAAACAGTGATCTCAGGTACCAGTAAGAAAAAAGCTAAAAGAAGACTCGGAATAGGGAGAAATCAAGTGTATGCAATAAAGAAACCAGATGGAGAAGTGACATAATAAGAATGAAATCATAAGAGTAGTGGAAGACTTTTACAGGGATCTATACAACTCAAATGAACTGCCACGACAGAAGCGAACGTGGTAACTAGAGATGTTAACATCACAACAGAAGAAAAGGCATGAAGAGAGGGAAAACACCAGGTGAAGATGGAATTAGTATACACCTTATGATAGATTCAGGAGAAATTACTGCAGTGAAACCAGCCAATATTTTTAACAAAAGCCTTCTCAACGGAAAAACCCTGAATGCCTGGAAAAATGCAACAATTATTTTGATACATAAAAAGGGATAGAAAGGATCTAAAAAACTACCGACTTTTGTTCGCATCTCAGACAGTCTGGATTCTAACCAGCCTAGAGGACAGGCAGGCTTCCCCAGTGGATTCTTAACAACAGACCACATCTACACGCTCACCCAAATACGAGAAAAAAATAAACAAATATAGGAAACCCCTGTGTATGGCATTCATCAATTACAAAAGGCATTTGACTCTGTACAAATACCAGCAGTAGAGGAGCTATATTGTAAAATACTGGAAGATACATACGAAGATGGGGCAGCAACCATCAAGCTCCACACGGTAACCGATAAAATACCAAATTAAAAAGGTGTTAGTGCGATACCATCTCACCAAAACTGTTTACAGCTTGCCTTGAGGAAATATTCAAGAAGCTAGAATGGAACAGAAAGGGTGTCAAAATAGGAGACGGATACCTAATCAAAGTTTAGAAAATCAAAGTCGGACTTAGGATGAACAAAAAAAAGATTAAGATCGTGTTCAACAGTAGAGTTCAGTTCGAACAGATACATGTACAAGGCGAAGCTCTAGAGATAGTGGACAAGTATATATACTTAGGGTGACTCATACAGGCAAACACTTCTAGCGAAAAGGATATTAAGCGACGCATCAGTCTAGGCTGGAGCCCCGTCGGCAGACACAGTAGCATAATATGAGGCTCCTTGCCATTATGTTTAAAAAGAAAAGTCTTTAACCAATGCGTCCTCCCAGTCATGCCCTATGGATCAGAAACATGGACAACAACCAAATTAATGTAGAATAAGCTAATTAGTACCCAGAGAGGGATGGAGAGGTTGATGCTGGGAATTAGCCTAAGAGATCGGATGAAGGTGACGTGGATCAGGAAACAGACAAAAGTGGAAGATATACTTGTGAGCAACAAAAGATAAAAAAAAGGCTTTGGGCCAGTCATATATGTCGGAGACAGATGCACAAAAAAAGTAACAGACTGGCCAAGGGCCAGACCAATGACAAGATAGCGTGATGAAATAACGATATTTGGGGGCCAGGACTGGAAACAAAAAATGCAAAACAGACAAAGTTGGAAAAGATTAGGAGAGGCCTATACCCTGCACTGGACTGATTCAGGCTGAAGATGATGATACTGATGCTGATATATATATATATATATATATTATTTTTATATATATATA
>NC_051401.1:30819065-30825448 GCF_015228065.2 Penaeus monodon | reverse complement strand
GAACTTGTTGGAGAACCATGATGATAAGTAAACAATATTCAGAATTCGATTATAGAGCAGCATTGCTATCCATTCCTAAAACTTCGACAGATAGCGTTAAGCATAGAGTTTCCATAGTGGACACAAGATAGCCGCAGGGCACTATGCCGACGCAATAAGGCCTACAGGTTTTTCAAAATAACATCACAAATGAGAACTTTTGCAATTACAACTAGCAAGAGCTAGGGCTCGTAGAGTAATAAGACAAGCAAAAAGAGACTGCTGGCGGAGCTTTGTCTCTACAATAAACAGCAATACAAAAATATCAGAGGTTTGGTCCACTATCAATAAAATCAGTAAGAAAAAATCATCTTTTACAATCAACAACATCATTCACGAGGGTAACAATTTCGATTCATCTAGAGACATTGCTAATGCACTCGCCAGGCAGTTTCTCTCATACGAGCAGCTCAGCTAATTACCATCCCACCTTCCTGACCATCAAGGAAGAGGCTGAGCTGCAACCAATTCACTTTGCCACAGGAGATGGCTTTGATTACATAAAAATCTTACAATGGATGAGCTTGTCCGAGCCCTAGAAGCCTGTAGAGCAGGAGTGTCAAACTTATTTTAGCTCAGGGCCACATAGGGAAAATCTATTCCTAAGTAGGCCGGACCGGTAAAATCATGGCAATAACTTAAGAATAATGACAACTTCAGATGTGTTTCCTTTTGTTTACTTTGGTACATTCTGAACACATCACAAATAATGCTCTTTACAAACACTTCAAATTAGTTGAAAATTCTGAGGAAAAAATGGTGCAATTTTTAAGAAATATTCCTCAGTGATTGGAAGTTACACTTCAACTCACCACACCATACAAACTGAGGAAAAACTATTCAGGAGGGTTGAGTTACTCCCTGCCTTGTAGGCTACACTATTTATTGATAGAATTATAAAAGCTGTGCAATGCATGAACAATTTCAACAACCAAACTTATGAACTGAAGTGACTGACATTTTTACATTTTTTCACGGAACTTTATCAGGGTGCATAAGTCTCTCATGCAGCATTTTAAGTGGGATTACCCACTGTTTATTTTACTCCTGAAACCTGGCATCTTTTAGCTTTCACAAGTGCATCAATATTAGGCTTAACATCCTGAGTGGCAGCCAGTTTCAGAATGTCATTCAAGTGCTTGTGCGTGAGCCTTGAGCGCAGCTTTGTTTTGTTGATGTTCATTACAGAGAATACTTGCTCACAAAGATATGTGGTTCCAAACATGCACAACACTTTTCAGCAAGGGCTGTCAAGTTGGGGTAACCTGGCAAGAGATGCTGGTAAAACGTATCCAAGCCAGCTGCGGCCAACTTGCCCTTCAAATCTGAGTCACACTGCAAGTCTATTATTTCTAGTTGGAAGTTGATGGGCAGATCAGAGGCATACACGCTGAATTGCGAGCAAAAAAAATTGCGGCATGTTGGTCGCGCACACATCTTTCAGACAAGGAAAGTGAGCAGCATCACCACCCGCAAGTTGTGTCTCCCACAATGACAGCTTCAATTTGAACGCACATATGCTGTCATAGTACTGCGTGGCAACTTTGCTGTGCCCTTGCAGCATGTTGTTCAAGTTATTCAGGTGTTCTGTAACATCCACCATAAATGCAAGGTCCTGCATCCATTCTGTTGACTTAAATTCTAATACTGGTTTGCCCTTTTTTCCATGAACTGTTTGATTTCCCCTCTTAATCAAGAAGCGCCTCAGCACAGCACCTTGACTTAACCTCTTACTCGTGTGGTATGGCAGGCCATAGTTGTGTTCTCTCTGAGAAGGCTGTCAACTGACGATGATTCAGCCTCTGATCGGAATGAAATTTACGGTTCGGACGACCACCTCCATGACATTATTCATCTTCAATAACTTGCAACACAATGCCTCCTGATGCAAAATACAATGAAAAGTCCAAAAATCATGTCCTCCATTTGTAGCCTGCACCTTCACTCTGAATTTTGTCCCAACACCTGCTTTTTCTCCTGTTTAATGAAGGTGCACCATCTGTAGCCAGGCTGACATCGTGAGACCAGTCCACTCCAACCCTGTCCAGCGTTCCGACGAGAGCGATGAAAATATCAGCTGCGGTTGTGTGGTGTCCGTCATTGGCACCAACTCCACGCAACTCCTCGGTGACGGTCAAAGTGTCATCAACTCCGCGGATGATATCGCCAGTTACGCAACATCTGTAATGTCCGTGCCTTCAGCGACTGCAACTGAAAACGCAATAAATGACTTTACTTTGCGCTTCAATTGGCTGTCCAAATCCTCCGCAAGATCAGAATCCTGTCTGCAACTGTGTTTATTGTCAGGTTGATATTTGCAAAATCCTGACGCTTTTCAGTGCACACAGTCTCTGCAGCCTTCAGCATGCATGTCTTCCACAATTCACCCTCACTATATGGTTTTGAAGCCAGTGCAATTTCATTAGCAATAAGGTAGCTGGCTTTCACTACAGCATCAATTTTTTCTCGGCTATGAGAAAACACAGACTGCTGCTTCTTCAGAGCCGTCAAAAGTTCATTTACCTTCTCTAGTCTCTGCTGCCCTTGCAGTTTTTGTATTTTTCGGCATGAAGAGCTCATTGTGGCGTCGAAGGTTATATTCTTTCAGCACTGAAACCTGCTGTGAACATACCAAACACACAGGTTTCCCATTCACTTCTGTGAATAAATAGGATAATGACCATTTTTCTTGGAAACTCTGCACTCTGTTGTCCACTTTTCTCTTTTTGACAGAGACATTTTGGGGCAATGAGGGTGCCAAAGCGTGTAATGTTCAAAGTAGAAGACGTATGGCAGCTAGCTCCAGGCCACCTGTCAGTATAACAATGTATAAACAATGTGTTTACTTGTTTGATTGTTTTTTAACAAAGATGGCGACACTTGTACTAATCACCAATGAGCCAATTACGAGTATTGGCTGTCACGCCCGTTTGCCCTTTTCCTTGATTTACGAAAATATTTCACGTTATCTTATTTTGCTGTTGCGAATGTTATAACATTATAAAAATTATCATGTTTATAATAAAAATTACATCATAATATTCATAGCATTTGTAAAAATACGTTTTTCCCGCCACTTTAAGGAATGGGGAAATTTGGTACGGTCACAAAGTCTACTAAGTGGCTCCTTTGTGGTAAGCACTAGCAGAGCCATCTATGTGTATAGACATTTCACAAAAAAACATAGAAAATGAGCATAGCATTTTCCCATTTTTTTTTCATTTTCCCAGGAGGAAAGGGTTAACATAATTGCTATTGCGCCATCCATGGACACATTCAAAACAGCAGTTTCTTTCATTGAAAATTTGCAGCTAATTTTAACTTCAAATCATCTCGCGGCCGGATTAAACCGTTCGCGGCCTGATTTGGCCAGCGGGCTGTAAGTTTGACACCCCTGCTGTAGAGGAACATCCCCAGGCCCTGATAAGATTCGATATGAGATGATGAAGCATCTTAATGATGATGACATGATTAAGTGCTAGAAGTGTACAATGAATCTGGAAAAAACACACTTTTCCAAATCATGGCACTTCGCCACATCATTCCCATATTGAAAGGAGGGGTAATCCCAGAACTTGCCATCTCCTACCGCCCATTGCATGACAAGTTGCTTATCCAAGGTCATGGAACTAATTGTTAACAGTAGCTATTGCATTTTTTAAATTCCAGTAATTTGCTAGTTGACGAGCAGTGCGGCTTCCGCAGGGACGCCAAACTCTCGACCAACTCGTAAAGCTGGACATTCATATGCAAGATGCCATTGCCAAAAAAGATTTTTTTGATATCAGTATTTTTAGATATAGAAAAAGCCTACGACATGACATGGCGATATGGCCTACTCAGAAATATTATGCTTTTGGATTACGTGGAAACTTGCCTTGTTTTATCAAAATTTCATCTCTGACAGAACTTTTGCTGTCAAATTATTTTCCGACAATGTCACTTTTTCGGACATTTTTGTCCAGGCAAACGGGTCCCACAAGGAAGTGTCTTGTCACCAACATTATTTTTATGCATGATTAATGACATCTTACCAGCTCCTCAGAATCTTAAATACTCACTGTACGCTGATGACTGTGGCTTATGGCACTCTAGCAATATGCAGAATTAGAAAGAGTATTGGGGTAATTTTTCCACATAGGAGGAAGCCGAACATCAGGCTAACTCCAGACAACCACCCAATACTCATTCAAAATTCTGCTAATGTCTTGGGCTACTTTCTGATAGTGGACTCAGTTAGAAAGACCACATTGGTCAGTTAAAAAAATAAATGTCAAAAAGCACTAAATTTATTAAGTGCATTTCTGGTAATAAATGGAGAGCTGATAGAAAGTCTTTGCTAATGATATTAAAGCCCTGATTAGGTCTAAAGTAGATTATGGGTCAATCGTGTATGGCTCGACATCGAGAACAAATTTGAAAGGTTTGGATGCTGTGCATAATGCTTGTTTGCGTGTGTGTCTTGGAGCCCTGAAGTGCACTCGATCGAGCGTCTTGAGTGGAGTCAAGAGTACTTCCCCTCCGACTCACATGCGGCCAGTTGGCACTGACCTATGCCGCAAAAGTGGCTCGAGACCCGAGCCACCCTAATGGCAATAGTGGCATTAGGCCACGAGACTCCACGACCTCGTCGAGAAAGTCGGTATAGATCTCTCTACCATCGATACACTGATTCAGTCAAATATAGCGCCATAGGAAACCCCCAACTTTTCTAACATGGAAGCTTGGCTTCCATCAGCCAAGGCTATGGCGCCGGAGGGGGAGGTACGCCAGAGGTTCAGAGAGATCCTTGTTAAACATCTCCTTTTTTCATATATATATATACAGACGGCTCCAAGACAGATGAGTGTGTGGGTGCGGGTGTATGGTCGACTGAATGTGAACTAAAGTTCAGACTGCCGAATCATACATCGATCTTTCTTGCTGAACTTTTTGCCATTGACAAATCTATTGATTTTGCACTATCGACGACCCACGATAGAATAGTTACTTTTTCAGATTCATTAAGTTCATTTAAAAGCCATTAAATCCTTAGAAACCACTAAAAATGACTGCTGGGTAATATCATTTGTTAGCTACATGGTGCCAACAAATCAATCAAGCTAATATGGGTACCAGGCCACTCTGGTACCCATGGCAATGAGCAGGCTGACAATTGCCGGTCAATTGGTGATCTGGACCTTAGCATAGTCCATACAGATCTCAGGTGTTTTGTGTCTCTTTTAAAAGCAAAAATCCATCTTCTGTGGCAAAGTGAGTGGACCAGCCTACAATTACACAATAAATCAATCCTGCAATAGAGACGTGGGGACAGCCCACAGAAAAGAAAGAAAGGGAAGGTGGTGTTGGCCCGCCTTAGGGTCAATGCCACAAGATTGACACACCTCACTCCCTACATAGAAAAGAATTTTCCTCCCGGTGCCCCCAAATGCAACACCAACCTTACCATCAACCATATCCTCCGAATATGCAATAAATACAGAAACCCTAGACATTAGCTAAAAAATTATTTCCAACAAAAAAATAAAACCTTTTCATTATCAAATATAATATCAGATGATGAAAAAATCATCAGTAAAGTAATCACTTTTCTAAGGGAAACAAAATTTTATGACCTTATATAGATTGACAGAATAAATAGGATCCATTGGCTTAATAACCTTGGCCACATGCCGCTGGTTGATAGCCAAGAAATCCAACAAAGAAAAATAATAATATCAATACTGTTGTTATTTTTACTAATATTATGATTATTTTATTGTTATTAAAGTCTAGGTAACATTAAAGGCAGTGAAATGATACTACAGAAACTTTTCCAGAAATTAAGGAAAGGGTAAATAGGTGAGATAGGTATGACTAATAGCTGACTTCTTGGTGACTAAGCACAGTAAATACAGTAAGTTAACTTATATTACACACACACACACACACACACACACACACACACACACACACACACACACACACACACACATATATATATATATATATATATATATATATACATATAGTCATAAGAAGTGATTATTTGACTTACCCCCTTAACAATCCGTGCAAATGTGAGTGTGGTATGCATTCATGCACATGCATATCGCCACGTGAGCACACGCACGGATTTTGCTAAATTGGGTAAGTCAAACCTAGATACGGTGGTGGGTGGCCTAACCAACTACTCCCCTGGAAAGGTCATTGATCAGCCACTCCCGTATAAAGACCCAGTCACTACATGATGATGTAAATATAGTGCCAAGTATCCCGCATCGGGATAGCACGAAAATGATGATATTTATATGTGGTGGTGGATAGAGAAGAGAGGAGAGAGAAAGAGAGAGAGAAAAGAGAGA
>NC_051401.1:30798730-30818965 GCF_015228065.2 Penaeus monodon | reverse complement strand
GGGGTCCCCCCCAAATGGCAGACAGGTTTTGCATGAAGTAAAAATCAGGCTTTCCCCCCGCCTTCAAAAAAACTTACAGCAATCATGAATACCAGCACCCTTTTCCACTTTTCACCCAGGCCCGTCCTTCCCCCTTTTCGTGGAAGGGGGTGCCTCACGATGGGGATAGCCACTAGGGGGCTGTTGCCAGCCAAGGGATTTTGTAAAGTTGGGGATCTCCCCTATACAGTTGCTCAAGTACTAGCCCAGGGGGCCCAAAATTTACCTGTCCGAACAACTGAATCCTCGCCCGTACAGAGTCCAACGAGAGATGGGCGCGACAGATTTCTTAGACAAAGATTTCCCAAAACCCCTCCCTACCCCCCAATGACCTTTTTTGGTCCATCTCAACGGTTACAAAGCAAGACAACCCCCTTCATTTGCTTGCTTGAGATTTGCGAAGGGGTTCGGGGCCCCCCCGGGCCCTTTTCACTTATGGCCCGGCCTGTGTAGCTTTTTAGGCTGTCTCATTTGTTGGTCGGGACACTCGGTGTTACCGTGCGGTGGGATTGCCAGCAGCGTCCTGAGCCGTGGTGTAAGCATCTCGCATAATCTTTTTTCCGCACAGGGCTGTGTTTGGGATTTGTTTAGGAATTGGTTGCTGCAATTTCCAAGTAGTGTCCCAGTGTGGCGTTGGCCCCGCAACAGCAACCCCTCTTTCACTTTCTATGGTTTGTATAATCTGCCATGCACGTGGTAACCTAGGGCATTCTGGCGAATGATTCGGTCCCCCTCTGTTGTTTATTTCAGAGGGCAGTGGTTAAGCCTGTGGCACCTGATACCAGCTGGCCGAGGGGGAATATCTGTTTCTCTCTGTGAAGTGCGGGAGGAAGGAGTTGGCCGTCACCGCCCTTCCCAAAGTAAATTTCGGCTCTATGTTTTATATGGGTTTTGGGGGGCCGTTTTCGGAATCTGTCAGCAAGCTTTCCCTTGACCCCTATAGGCGGGAAACCCATTTTATGAAATTTTTTTACCCTGACAAGCACCTTTGTGCTATTGTGCGGAGGGTTTGTAAAGAGGTAGAGTTGTCAGTGGGTGAGCGCTGCTAAAGACAGTCGACGCCCCTTTTTGGAGTCTGTGGTAGACCACGGCCCTTCCCTCCGGACCGGACTCAGTGCTCCCAGATAGCAACCCCTTGCCTGTACGAGGGGGCGTTGTCTGTTCCCCTCAGGATATTGTGGCATCCCTTGCGCAAAGCGGCGCCTGCAGTGGGGTCAAGGGATCGACCGACCCACCCGTGTAATAGTTCTGCCCCCCGGAGGGGTGATGGTTGCAATGACTCTGGGTTTCTGTTTTTAGGCAGAAACCAGAGGGTACAATATTCATTTTTTTTGCTTGCCAGTCTCATGACCGGAACTCTTCGAGGTTTGGCCCACGGCGGAGCTTCGACAAAGTCAGGGTGTGGGGAGCCTCCCCTTGGCCAGTAGCGGTTTTTAAAGTGAGGGTATTAGCACCCTGGTTGTGAGCGCCAGGAGTTTTTGAAAAAGTCGTTATCTTGTTCTAGGCTTTGATTTTTTTGTGTCTTGGTTGTGTTCCTGGGACCCTGGATGACCTTTGATAAGAATTGTGCTCCCGTTAGACAATCGTGGGGCCCCAAGGGGAGAAGGTTTGTTCCACTGGAGGTTGAGGACCTTTTGCCCACCTTGGGGCCCCCAAAATGACCCTGGGGTTCGTTTTGGACGTCTCCAATCGGTTTTATATTTTCTCTTAATCCCAAATCAGAGCGAGGGGGGGAAGTTAAAATGGGCCGACAGCAGTAGTAGAATGACTTAGTACTCGGGTTTTTGGGCCCCTATGCGTCCTCCACTCATGTTTCCATGACAGACAGTCTTCCCCTTTGTTCGGTCAAGCGGGTAGGGCCCCCGGGCGGAAGGAGAGGGTCCGGTCTACTTCCCCCAAGGTAGGGTATTCCGAACCCACTCCAAGTTTTCCCTGGATTTCAGACTTGTCCCTTGAACTCCTGTCTCAGAACCAGGCTTTGGTTTTGGGGCCAGAGATCTTTAGTCCTGTCCTGCAACACCCCTCGGATACCAAGTCCAGCAACGCTGGGTTTGTTTAGGCTGTGGCCAGTGGAGATGATAGAAGATCTCTGCAAGGAGATGATCTTGCCCCCCCTGGGGGGTTTTATGTTGAGGATACGGGACATTAGTGTGTTAAAAAGGGCTGGTGAGAACCCCACCCTGTGGATTCCATTTTCTAGTGGATGTGTGTGATAGGGACCGGGGGGGGGGTTTTTTTTGACTCTGGCGTTTACCAAAAGTAGTCCCCTTTCCCAAGCCAAGAGCTTACCTCTGATTCCTTTGGATCAGACTCTCTGAAGGCAAAGGATTGCCAATTCAAAAGCCTTCCCCAGGTAAAGGGAAATACTCCCACAGAGCCCCCGTTTATTGTCCAAAGGCGTGGCTAGCGTGCGCGTGCCATCCCCCTGGGAACCGTGGAGGTTTTAGGGGGGGTCCTTTTTCCATTGGACCCGGGTTCAGTACCATCCCTCGGCAGTTTTGGCAGACGCTGAGGAGAGAGATGGGGGGTACTTCCCCGGCCCCTTTTGGGTTTGGGGATGGGGAACTATGGTACCCCTCTTCCACTCTGGGGTAGAGTGGAATTTTCCAGGATTTGGTTGATAATTGCAGGAATGCAAGCTCCCCTCCCAGTCCCGGGCGGGAGATGAGGGGGTACGAGATCCGTCATCGCCCGGGCTGAGTTGCAAGGCTTTATGTGATTCTTAGTTCCCTCAGAGAAAAGATAATTTTGAGTTATCGGGTTCGGCTCCCTTTCCTGATGGAGAAAGTCTGTCTGTTTGTGGCGTTTTTGTCTTCCCCTCAGTTCGGTGGCAGACTTCGCTACTCGTTCTCGCAGAGAACCTTGCGCCAGTTTTTGGCCTCTGCCTGGGGGTCGTGGGCGTGCATCTCGGGGCTGAGCGGCTGGGGGCTCGTTGCCCCGTTGCCATAGCCGAGGGGTGGTACGGTGATCAAAGGGGACTCACCCCTTCCCAGCCATTTTCCCGCCTCACCGCTGGCAGTTTCCTTGGCGTCCTGACAGTCCCTTAGGAGGGTAGGTTGGGGGGTTCTTTGCCTTGGGAAAATTTTTTCGAAATTTTTAAACCCTGGGGTTTGACCTCCCTAATCTCGTCATTGAAGACCAGGCGTCCTTGTGATCTTGGACCCGGGCCGATTTTTGGGAAATGGTCAGTGGGGCTCCTACAATGGCATTTACAAGTCGGCTTGTAGCACTTCCACATTTTGCTCTGTGTGGGTTCATTGCTTCTCAGACGGGGCCCAAGGCGCTCTGGAAAGCCTCCCAAATTGGTTTGTCTGTTTTCCATCTTGGATTCGGTCGTGGTTTTTCGGCGGGGCCACTATCCATGAGGGTGTTATAGTGCCAAAAGGTCACTAGGGAGGGTCTCATCGACACCCCCAGCCAATCCTCTCCACCAGAGCGCAGGGGCCAAGTGAGGTCAGGCCCCCTCCTCTCAATGCGTTGGCCCCTGGCTTTTGAGGAGAGCGATTCGGGGAATTTTCCCAAGCACTTTGGGCTATGTGAGGCCGGCCCGCATCCGGTGCCCGCAGGGAGCCGGATGGGGTGGTGTGCATTGAATCCCCCCCTATGATCACTCGGTCGTGTGCTGTGGAAGAATACCGGGTGTGTCAAGTACCAGTATGGCCTGCTGTACACGTAAAATTTTCAGGGGCCCCCCGGCCCCAGTTGAATCTCGACGGCGAGATTAACTTTCCCAGTGCGGGCATCGGCTATTGGGGAGCAGGGAATTTGTTGCTTTCACCGGGGTATCAGGCCTTTTTTGCCAGGAACGTGGCAGGCGTAAAAGTGATACCCGGAGAAGCGAACAGTTCGCTGAAAAAGTCTCCTGGAGCAGACGATGTCAATGCCCCTTTGATCGCACTATGCGTGGGGGGATGGCACCCCTTGAGGGAAGCCCAGAGTTCCACTGCGAATACTTAGTTTGCGGCCATGATTTTACTAATTTGATATTTACATCAGAGACATCGTACACCGGTTTGATGGTCGGGGGGTCTGACAACTCCATTGTGAGATCCTCACTGCTTGAGGGGCCCCTTCGGCTGGGCTATCCTTGGATCCCTGGGGGGTGGAGAGCCTTTGGAGCTCTGACTTTTGTCTTTGGGTTTTTCTTGGCCAGGCTGTTTTTGTGATTTGGTGGCCTTGCCTGGGCAGGTCGTTCTTCGATTTGGCTTTGGCACTGAACAGCCCGGTTAGGCTCTGCCGGAGGGGAAGCCTGGCTAGGCTCTGCCCGTGAGGGCATGCCTGGGTTGGAGAGGGGGGGGGATCTCGACCTGGGGGAGGGAGAGGATTGGGCTGATTTGGCCTTTTCCCCTTTCCCCCCTTTAGCTTTTCACAGTCGTTTGAATGTCGTCATGGCAAAAGTCGACTGCTTATCCCCCCTTCCCTTTGGGCCTGGACAAGGTATGCCAATGCGTGACTCAGAGTGACAGGATGACAGTCCCCCCCCTCGAAGAACATGTCTTCTGGGTCTGGGGGGGGCCGGTGGGCTGTTGGAACCTTTTTTCCTTTGGGTTTCCCCTTTCACTTTTCTTTTCTTGGGGGAACTCGAGTCAGAGATTCCCGGTTCGGTGGGGGCAGCTTTCCTCCTCTTAGGGGTCGGGAAGCCCTTTTTGCTTTTGTTTCCCCCCCAGACGAGGTGCCTGGGGGAGCAGGAACAAAGTCTGGCGCTTTTTAGAAAACCTCTTGCCGTTTGGGCCGCCTCTTTTCCCGACAGAGAAAACCAGGCCCCGGGGTGATGCCTCTTGGCAAGTTAGGGGAAATTTTGGGTGTTGTGTTTTTTTTTCTTTTTGTGCCTTGATGCACAAACCCCGGTAGTGTGCCTTGACAGACACACATTTTGGGTTGGCTGTACAGTTAGCCTGGTGGGTCCCATTCGGCACTTTAAACACCCCAAGTGGTTCAGGCACATAAAGGGTAGGTGATAGGTACCCCCGTTACCCAGATCAAGGGGGGAGCTTTGGGTACCTTTCATGGTCACCCGGACTACCCTTTTTTTTCCCCCCTTTTCCCCCTTTTTTGCCGGTTGGGGTTTCCCCCGACAACGGGAAGCCCACACCTGTGGGTGTGAGTACACCTCCAATCGATGAGACTGAGAAAACCAAGTAGCACATCTTGACCCTCTTTTCGTCAACAGTAAGGTCGTTGTGGGGGGTTTTTATTTGAATTTTCCATATATTGGCAGTGCTTCATCCATCACGCCCCCCCCCACCACGGAGTCCAAAAAAGGGGAAGCTGAGTGCTAGAACCCCTGTCTAACCAACAGGGGGGATGAGTGGATATCGCAGCCAATTACCCATTGCACTGGTACGCACGGACGGTGTGGGTCCAACGGCAGCAGGGCTGCTTGGGCCCCAGCCTCCCCAGGGGGACCCGCCCATTGACCCGACCGGGCCTGGACAGGGCCTGTCTTTCCAGAATAGAGGACCCAAAAAGGGTGTTTCTAGCCGCAGGGCACTCGTGCAGGCATCGCCAACCTCCAGGACCCGTTTCCCAGCTCACAAGGGTGCCCCGCACGGGAAAAACGGGGTAGGTGAAACCCCTGGGGATCCCAGAGGGGATGTCCTTCCACCTACGGACATCTTGATGGGGAAAACTTCTGCTCCTCCCTCAGTGAGGGAAGGGGGCTCTTTTTACTTTTTCCCCGGAAATTCCCCTCCGCCCCCTCAGAGGGGGGGCCTGTACCCTTTTTTAAAGTGAATCCCTCTTTTTCTGAAAGCCCAAAGGTTTTTTCATCATTTTAGAAAAGGGGGTTTCCCGCACCCCGTTCCCGTCAGTTTCCTTTATCCCTCGAAAACAGCCGGCCACGACTGTTTCACCCAGGAGGGAGAGAAATTTAAAATTTTTCCAGGAGGTTCCTTTGGGGGAGGTTTTTAAGGTAACCCCCTTTTCTTGAAACATCCAAAGGAGTTTCACCTCAGTGAGTGAAGGGGGGTCCTGTACCCGTTCCCGTAAATCCTTCGTCCCCCCCGAAAACAGCAACCCAAAACTGTTTTTCCCTCACAGTGAGGGAGAGGAGTGACTTTTTTTTCCCGGCAGTTCTTTTGGAGGGTGGGTTTAGAGGAATCCCCCTTTTTCTTGAAAACCCAAAGTTTACCTTTATGAGAGTAGAGGGGACCCGTACCCGTTCCAGTAAGTTCCTTCATCCCTCTGAAAAAGCCAACCCCAGACTTTTCATCACAGTGAGGGAGAAAGATAATTTTATCCCGGTACTTCCTATCACAGGACGGGAACTTTTGTTCGTTAGCAGCTGCTATTAGACAGAACCCGGTGAAGGCCCGAAAAGGGGGCTTACCTGCCCATGCCCTATTCGAAAGAAAAAGAGTGGCAGTACAGATGGTCTGCCGACCGTCCCTAACAAAAGAATGGGAACCTATGCACACCGTAAGGCAGGCCCTTTTAAGGCCCCCCCGACACACCCTCCCCCGCGGGGGGTAAAGGTCTGCCCACGTCCCAGCAGCCCCGAAGATGGGGGTCCGTTTACCAGAAAGGGGGCACAGAGTCATCCTAAGCCCAAAATTCGTATAGGAAAGAGGGCTAGGAGGGCACGAAACTACATGCAAGCACATAGCATCGGGCTCAAACAAGGGGGGCGCTCACCGTCGGAACCCGGGAAAAGGCCGAGCCGGATTGCATAGGACGGGCGCGGGTATCTCTTTAATTGCCATGCCAAAAAACACACGTCGAGGGATCAGGGCTCCTTTGGGGTGCTGGGCCCACCCCCCGCGCCCCGCCGCCACCCTTGCCGGAACCGATCCCCCTTCTTCTGAAACGTCCAATTAAGGACGATTCACCGCAGGAGAAGGGGAGGAGAGGAGAGGTCCTTTTTTCTTCAGCTGCTGTCTTTTTCTTTTTGTCTGGGAAGACTGGTTCCCCCCAATTGGCAGAGATTTTCTCTAAGTGTTCAGCGTCTCGTCCAAGCAACACGTCTTCTTCACCGGGTCGGACCCCAGGGACTTTAAGCAGTTGGGAAAGGGTTTTCCCCCTTAAAGGTTCCCCCAGTTCAGAGGGTCCTGTAGAGTGTAAGATTTAAAAAATAATTTGAGATTGCCACGATACTCCGGGCACCTCCTACTTTGAGCCTCTCGAGGAAACCACCCGGTGAGGATCGGAATGCGTCGGATCTGAGGCGGAGCCTTAGTGTTTCAACACGAAGTCTGTGTCGGAGCAAAGAACCGGCATCCCAAAAAAAATTTACAGTTTTGAAGGATCCTCCAGCGAGTACCCCAAGAAAAGGTCGACCTCTTTAGCAAAAATCCCCAGTATTGAGTACCAATCCAAAGTGTAAATCTTTCTTGGTACCCCGAACCCCCATTCCTCAGCCTCCCAGTCTTGTGAAGTTAAGAGGTATAAGCTATTTATATTTTCCCAGACCAGAGCCTTAGGGACAGATGCATAGCCGACCTTTTCGTCATACCAGTGAACGCGACACATGTATATGTATATGTATATATATATATAATATATATATAGATATATTAATATATATTCAAATAAATTAATAAATATTACATATAAGCACCCCACACACACACAACACAACCCCCACACACACACACCACAACACACACACACACACACCAACCAAAAACACACACACACCCACAATAACACAACACACCAAAAAACACAACACACACAACACACAAAACACACACACACCACACAATATATATAATATTTACACCAATCACTATGTATCTCTCGTTTTCATTATCAATCTATCTATCTACACCCAAAATATATGTATCTCATCATCATCATCAAGGGGCTAACGCCGGCGGGGGGCATGGCCGCATCCCGCTTCGTTCCAGCCAGGAGGGTCATCAGGCGACAGGTCTTGTCAAGTGCCCAAGCCATGACCATTCATCTACAGAGGATAGAGAAGGTGCCCATTAGCCTGATTTGGGATCCCAGATTATGCAAGTAACAGGCCCTGCCATTCAGGGGTGCAGCCGTGGGTTTTGGAAACACTTCCTGTAACTGTACCCCGATCAGGGGAAGAAAAATTTGTTACAAAAGGCATCAAGACGAGACCCCAAGGCATAAATAGCACCCAGGTTTCGCTTCCATTGAGAAAAAAACTGGCATATAAAGGGCCCTTTAAGACATGTAGCTTCGGCCCTATTTATGGGTTTCCCGACATCTCCAAATGCACTGTTGATTGAGGTCAGGCTTCTGTTGCCAGACCAATCCGTCTACTGATTCTTGGTTTGAAAGCTTAGATAGAAATACGCCCCCAAGATGTGAAAAACTCTCCGTATTTCAACGCTCTACCGTAGGCATGGATTGACTGAAGGGGTTCCCCTAACAGGCCCCCAGTCTAAAACAGGAGATCTCTGGGCCAAAAATTTTCGCCCCATCCTAAATGTTTCAAGACCCGCCCCCAGTGACTCCAGGGGGACTTAGATAGGATAGAACATCTTTGGCAAAGTAAGGTATGAGCCCTTAATATTGCCCAATGTTGCTCCCAGATTTTGGCTAGTAGCCTCCCCATTATCCAGCCCATACAGGTGTTAAAAGTTTTGGTGAAAGGAACAGCCGGCCTCCCCCCTGAATTAAGGGAAAAAGTTTGACGGCCCCCCCAGACTTAAAGCACTTTCAAAACCCGGTATATAGATTTGCATTAGGCCAATAACCTCAGAATCCCCATACCCCTTTTCTTGAGGGCAAAGTAGGGGGCAAGCAACCCATGACCAAAAAACACAAGGGTTTCCCAAATTACTCAAAGCGCAAGATTGGGCTTGGTGCCTCAGTAGATGGTGGGATTCTTCAGAAAAAGGGGAAACTTTGCCCGGTATGCTGATGCAGTGTAAGGACACGGGAAATTTCTACAGTCCAAAATTCCCTTTCCCATTCCCAAGTGTGACCGCACTCCTCAAAGGTCAGGGGGGAAAGGTACCAGACCGCCTGATGCAGTCAAGACTGCATGCAAGCCCCAAGCCATAGTTCACCCCTAACCCTTTAGAAGTTCAGCAGGGATAGTATATGCCTGCGCTTTCCCACACTTCAGCTTGGAAATGCCATGCTAACCTCTTTGGGTAGGAGGTTCCTTGCTGAGGGTGGGTCCGGCACGGCTTGTGATACCACTTGCATCCAAGTACGTTGGGGGGCTACCTGGTACAAATGCTCAAAATACTTAGCCCCAAAGTTCACGAATCCCAACATGTTGAGATGCTGTCCACCATTTATTAAATAAAATATAAAATATATATATATATATATATAAATATAGATAAATAAAAATATATTATATATATAAATACATTATAATAAATAACAAATATATAAATATATAATATTTTAATAAATATATAATATATAAAATATATTATAATAATAATAATATATAATATATAAATAAAATAATTATATTATATATATATTTTATAATATATATAATATATATATATATATATTATATTTATAGATATAATTATATTTTATTATATATAATATATATATATTTATATATTATATATATATATTTTAATTATATAATATATTTATATATATAAAGGGGACAGCACTCAGATCATGTTGGATCGTGAAGTTTTGGGGTAAGTATTTTGAGCAGTTGTACAGGTAGACCCTCCCAAAAGATAGCTTGGATGCAAATGGTATCCAATGCCTTTGCGGACCCCCCCATCAGCCCAAAGGAACCTCCTACCCTAAAGGAGGTTTTGCATGGGAATTCCAAGCTGAAATGTGGGAAAGCGCAGGGGATATACGATATCCTTGTGAACTTCAAAAGGGTTAGGGGGAAAACCTAGGTTGGGGGTTGCATGCAGTCTTGTGTCTCGGGGTCTGGTCCCATTCCCCCTGACCTATTGGGGAGTGCGGTCATCCATCTTGAAGGGAAAAAGGGAAATTTGTTGGCCGGAGCAATTCCGTGCCTTCACTGCATCAGCATACCAGGCAAAGATTTCACCCTTTTTTCAAAAAGGCCGCAACCATCTCTGAGGCACCAGAGAAAAATATTTGCGCTTTGAGTAATGTGGAAACCGTTGTGATTTTGGTCGGGTTTGCTTGCCCCCCTACATTGACCTAAAGAAGGCGCTAGGGGAATTCGGGGGTTTTTGGCCAATAGCAAGTTAAAAAACCCGGTTCTGAAAGTGCTGTTAAGCTGGTGGGGGCAGTCAAAAATTTTTCCCTTAATTAGGGGTGAGGCACGGCTGTGTCCTTGCACCCCAAAACTTTTCAACACCTGTATGGACTGGATAATGGGGCAGATACAGCCAAAGTTTGTGTGGAGAAATTTGGGGGAAATTAAGGTCTCATACCCTTGGGCTTTGCCAATGATTTTTTGCTATCCTATCAAGTCTCGGAGCACTGGGGGCGGCCTTTAAGATTTGGAATGAGGCGAAATTCTTGGGCCTAGAGATCTCTGGATTCAGGACTGGGGGCCTGTTGGGGGAAAACCCATTCAGTCAATCCATGCCACGGTGAGAGCTTTTGAAGTCACGGAGAGTTTTGCACATCTTGGGGGCCCGTATTTCATATCTTTTAAGCTGTCAAACCAAGAAGTCATTTAGACGGATTGGTCTGGAAAACCAGAAGCCATGGACCTCAATCAACATGTGCATTTGGAGATGTCGGTACCTAAAAAGTAGGACCGAAGCTAAATGTCTTCAAGGACCTTGATACTGCCAGTTTTGCTCAATGGAAGCGAAAACCTGGATGCTATTTAGTGCCTTGGAGTCTCGTCTTGATGCCTTTTGTAACAAGTTTCTTCCCCTGATCAGGGGGTTTACAGTTGACAGGACAGTGTGTCCAACCGACGGCTGCACCATGAGACGGGCAGGGGACCTTTTTACTTGCATAATCTGGGATCGCCAACTCAGGCTATATGGGCACCTTGCTCTTCCTCTGTAGATGAACATGGTCATGGCTTGGGCAGCTTGACAAGACCTGTCGCCATGAGTGACCCTCCTGGCTGGAAGCGAAGCGTGGATGCGGCCATGCGCCCCCGCCGGCGTTAGCCCCTTGATGATGATGATGATGATACATATATGTGTGTGTGTGTAGATAGATAGATAGATAGATAGAGAACGAGAGATACATAGATAGATATGTGTGTATATATATATATATATATGTGTGTGTGTGTGTGTGTGTGTGTGTGTGTGTGTGTGTGTGTGTGTGTGTGTGTGTGTGTGTGTGTGTGTGTGTGTGTGTGTGCTTATATGTATATATTTATGTATATATCTATTTGAATATATATATATATATATATATATATATATATATATATATATATATACATATACATATACATGTGTCTGCGTTCACTGGTACTGACAGAGAAGGATACGAGCTATGCATCTGTCCCTAAGGCTCTGGTGCTAGGAATATCAATAGCTTATACCTCTTAGACTTCACAAGATCTAGGAGGCTGAGGAATGCGGGTTCGTGGTACCAGAGACAAGATTTACACCGTTGGACTTGGTACTCCAATACTGGGGATGTTGCTAAAGAGGTCGACCATATTCTTGTGGATACTCGCTGGAGGATCCTTCAGAACTGTAAAGTTTTTTTGAGGAGTGCCGAGTTCTTTGCTACCGACCACAGACTTCGTGTTGCAACACTAAGGCTCCGCCTCAGATCCAGACGCATTCCGAGATCTCACCAGCAGGTGTTTCATCTCGAGAGGCTCAAGAGTAAGGAGGTGGCCCAGGAGTATGCAGTGGCAATCTCAAATTAGTTTGAAGTGCTTGACACTCTACAGGACCCTGCTGAACTGTGGGATACCTTTAAGCGGGAAACCCTGTCAACTGCTTAGAAGTGCCCTGAGGTCCGACCTCGGTGAAGAAGACGTGTTGTCTTGGACGAGACGCTGAACACTATAGAGATGAATCGTGCTGCCAGATTGGATGGGAACCATGTCTTACACAGGGAGCACAAAGAAAAAGACAGCAGCTGAAGAAGAAGGACCTCTCCTCTCCTCCCCTCTCTCCCTGCGGTGAATCTGTCCTTAATTGGACGATTCAGAGAGAAGGGAGGATCGGTTCCGGCAAGGGTGGCGGACGGGGCGCGGCGGGTGGAGCCGAGCAACGCCAAGAGAGTCACCATGATCCCTCGATCGTGTGGCTTTGCAGGGGCCCATATTAAAGGATACACCGCGCCCGGTCCTATGCAATCTCGGCCTCGGCTCTTCCGCGTTACCGGAGGGTTTGGGACGCGCCCCCCATTGTTTGATGCCACGATGCTAGTGCTTGCATGTAGCTTCGTGCCCTCCTAGCTACTCTTTCCTAAAAGAATTTTCGGCATTAGGATGACTCTGTGCACACCTTCTGGTGAACTGGACCCCATCTTCGGGCGCGTGCTCGGACGTGGGCAGACCTTTACCTCCCGCAGGGGAGGGTGTGTTGGGGGGCTAGAAGGCCTCCCTTACGGTGTGCATAGAGTTGCCATTCTTTTTTTAGGGGACTGGTCTGGCAGACCATCTGATGACTGCCACTCTTTTTCTTTCGAATGGGGCCCGATAGGCAGGTAGACCCCCCTTGTCAGGCCTTCAGCCAGGTTCTTTTCTAATAGCAGCTGCTAGACAGAACATCAAGTTCCCGTCCTGTGATAGGAAGTACCTGGATAAAAGTTAGTCTTTCCCCCTCACTTGATGAAATAGTCTGTGGTTGGCTATTTCAGAGGGATGAAGGAAAACTTACTGGAAACAGGTACAGGTCCCCTCTACTCTCAATGAGGTGAAACTTTGGGTGTTTCAGAGAGAAGAGGGATTCACTCTAAACCCACCCTGCCAAAAGAACTGCCTGGAAAAAAGTCAGCTCCTCTCCCTCACTGTGATGGAAACAGTCTGTGGTTGACTGCTTTCAGAGGGACGAAGGAGCTTACTGGAACAGGTACAGGACCCCCCTTCACTCACTGAGGTGAAACATCCTTGGATTTTTCAGAGAGAAGAGGATTCACCTTAAAACCGTCCTGCCATAGGAACCTCCTGGAAAAATGTTAATTTCTCCCCCTCACTGTGGTGAAAACAGTCTGTGGCCGGCTGTTTTCAGAGGGATCAAGGAACTGACAGGAAACAGGTGCAGGACCCCCCTCTTTTCTCAATGAGGTGAAACAACCTCTGGGCGTTTCAGAGAAAAGAGGGATTCACTTTGAAAAAGGGTACAGGTCCCCTCTGAGGAGCGGAGAGGAACTTCCTGGAAAAAGTGAAAGAGCTCCCTTCCTCACTGAGGGAGGAGCAGAAGTGTTCCCATAAATGATGTCCTGTAGGTGAAGGGACTTTCCCCTCTGGGATACTCCCAGGGGTTTGTTCACCTACCCAGGGGTTGCCGTGCGTGGCACCCTGTGAGCTGGGAAAGGGGAGTCCTGGAGGTTGAGCGATGCCGTGCACGAGTACGCCCTGCGGCTAGCAACCACGCCTCTTTGGTCCCCCTATTCTGGCCAAGACAGGCGGCCGATCCAGGCCCGGTCAGGTCAATCGGCTGGTCTCCCTCGGGAGGCTAGGGTCAAGCAGGTCATGCTGCCGTTGGTACCCACACCGTCCGTGGCTACCAGTGCAATCGGCTAATTGGCTGCGTATATCCACTCATCACCCCTGTTGCTGTTAGACAGGGTTCTAGCACTCGCTTCCCCTTGTTGGACTCCGTGGTGGGTGGGGGCGTGAGTGGATGAAGCACTGCCAAGTATATGGAAAATTCAAATCAAAATCCCCCACAGACAGACCTTACTGTTGACGAAAAGAGGGTCAAGATGGTGCTACTTGGCTTCTCAGTCTCATACGATGTGGAGGTGATAGCATCACACCCACAGGTCGTGGAGGCTTCCCGATTGTCGAAGGGGAAGACTCCAACCAGGCAAGTCCTGGTGACCATGAAAGGTAGCCCAAGCTCCACCCTTGATCTGGGTAACTGGGTACCTATCCCCTTTACCCTTATGTGCCTGAACCATTCGGTGTTTCAAGTGCCAGAAGTACGGACACCACCAGGCTAACTGTACAGCCAAGCCAAATGGGTGTCTGTAGCAAGGAAACACAATACCGAGGTGTGCATCAAGACATAAAGAAGAAAAAAAGGGAACACAACAGCCAAATGTCCTAACTGTGCCAAGAGGCATCACGCCTGGAGCCTGGCTTGCTCTGTCAGGAAAGAGGCGGCCCTCAAACGGCAAGAGGTTGCTAAGAAGCGACCAGACTTTGTTCCTGCTCCCCCAGGCACCTACGTCTGGGGGAGGAACAAAAGCGAAAAGGCTTCCCGACCTCCTAAGAGGAAGGAAGCTGCCCCCCAGCCGAAACCGGAGATCTCTGACAATCAGGAGTTCCCCCAAGTAAAGCAAGTGCAGAGGAACCAAAGGAAGAAAGGTTCCAACAGCACCACACGGTCCCCCCCAGACCCAGAAGACATGTTCTTCGACGAGGGGGACATGTCGATCCTGATCACTGCTGTAGTCACAGCAGTGGCAGTATCCTTGTCCAGGACCAAGGAAGAGGCGGATAAGGCAGTCGACGTTGCCATGACGACATTCAAACAGGACTGTGAAAAGCATAAAGGGAAGGAAGATGGAGAAGGCCAAATCAGCCCAATCCTCTCCCTCACCCCAGGTCGAGACTCCCCTCCCCTCCCCAAACCCAGGCTATCCCCTCACAGGCAGAGCCTAGCCAGGCTATGCCCTCACAGGCAGAGCCTAGCCAGGCCTGCCAGGCTGATTCAGTGCCACAAGCCGAATCAGAAGAAGCTGAGCCTGCCCAGGCAAGGCCAGCCAATGCACAGAAACAGCCTGGCCAGAGAAAAAGCCAAAGACGAAAAGTCAGAGCTACCAAAGGCTCTCCACCCCCCAGTGGATCCAAGGATAGCCTGACAGCCGAAGGAGACCCCTCAAGCAGTGAGGATCTCACAATGGAGTTGTCAGACTCGACCCTCAATCCGAGGTGACGATGTCTCTGATGTAACTATCAAATTAGTAACATCATGGCACGCCAAAAATAAGTATTCTGCAGTGGAACATCTGTGGCTCTCCTCAAGGAGTGCCATCCCCACGCAATAGTGCGATCAAGGAGCATTGACATCGTCATGCTCCAGGAGACATTATCAGCGGAAAACTGTTTTGCTTCTCCGGGTATCACGTCTACGCGCTGCCACGTTCCGATGGCCAAAAGAGGCCTGATGACCCTGGTGACGCAACAATTCCATGCTCCGCCCAAAAGCCGATGCACCGCACTGTGGAGATGTTGAATCTCTTGCCCTCGAGATTCAACTGGCCGGGGGACCCCCGAAATTGTACGTGTACAGCAGGCCATACTGTAGTAGCTTAGGGCATCAGCCAGGATGTGCTTCCACAGCACACGACCGAGTGATCATAGGGGAGACTTCAATGCACCCCCCACCCCCTCCTGGCTCCCTGCAGGGCACCGGATGCGGCCGGCCGTCCATAGCCAACGTGCTTGAGACATTCCCGAGATCGCTCTCCTCAACAGCCAGGAGCCAACGCATGTGAGAGGAGGGGGTCCTAGACCTCACCTTGGCCACTGCGACTCTGGTGGAGAGGATTGGTGGCGTGTCGATGAGACCGTCACTAGTGACCATTATGGCACTATAACAACCTCATGGATAGTGGCCCAGCCGAAATACCACGAACCCGAATCCAAGATGGAAAACAGACAAGGCCAATTGGCAGGCGTTCCAGAGCGCTTTGGCCCGCTGTCTGAGAAGCAATGAACCCAAAACAGAGCGAAAATGTGGAAGTGCTACAAGCCAGACTTGTAAATGCCATTGATGAGGCAGCCTCACTGACCATACCCAAAACTCGGCCCCGGGTCCAAGAGTCACAAGGACGCCTGGTACTTCAATGATGAGATTAAAGGGGTCAATCAAAGAATAAATATGTGCAGAAAACAATTCTGAAGGCAAAGAAAACCCCCGACAACCCAGGCCCCCCCCTAAGGGAGGCTGTCAAGGACCCAAAGGAAACTGCCAGCAGAGTGAGGCAGAAAGTGCTGGAATGGTGTGAGTCCTTCGATCACCGTACCACCCCCTCAGAGCTATGGCAACGGGTCAAGCGAGCCACCAGCCGCTCAGGGCCCCCAGATGCACGCACCACGACCCCAGGCAGAGGCCAACAGACTGGGCGCAAGAGTTTCTGCGGGGAACGAGTAGCGACAGTCTGCCAGCCGAAAATGAGGGCAAGACAAGAACGCCTACAAACCCGACAGACTTGCTCACATCAGAGAAAGGGCAGCCCAACCCGATAACTCAGACATTATCTTTTCTCTGAGGGAACTAAGAGATGCACATAAAGCCAGTTGCAACTCAGCCCCGGGCGATGACGGGATCTCGTACCCCATCATCTCCCGCCTGGGACTGGTAGGTGAGCTTGCATTCCTGCAATTCATCAACAAGTCCTGGGAAACTTCCACTCTACCCCAGAGCTGGAAGAGGGCTACCATAGTTCCCATCCCTAAACCAAAGGAGCCGGGGAAGTACCGCCCCATCTCTCTCCTCAGCTGTCTGGCCAAGACTGCCGAGAGGATGGTACTGAACCGGCTCCAATGGAAAATGGGACCCCCCCATGAACACCTCCACGGGTTCACCAAGGGCATGAGCACAGCGCACAGCATAGCCACGCTCTTGAGCACAATAAACACGGGGCATCTGTGGCAGTATTCCTTGACCTGGAGAAGGGTTTGAATTGGCAAGTCCTCTTGCCATTCAGGAGAGCTGACCAAAAAGGAATCAGAGGTAAGCTCTTGGCTTGGATAGGTGACTACTTTTGGAATAGAACAGCCAGAGTCAAATTCCCAAAGGTCACCTATCACAGCACATGCCACTAGAAAATGGAATGCCACAGGGTGGGGTTCTCAGTCCAGCCCTTTTTAACACACTAATGTCCTGTATCCTCAACATAAACCTCCCAGTGGGGTGCAAGATCATCTCCTTGCAGACGATCTTGCTATCATCTCCACTGGACCACACTGCCTAAACAAAGCCCAGCGTTGTCTGGACTTGGTATCCGAGGAGTGTTGCAGGACAGGACTAAAGATCTCTGCAGCCAAATCCAAAGCCATGGTTCTGAGACAGAGAGTTCAAGGCCCCAAGTCTGAAAAAACCAGGGAATGAACTTGGAGTGGGGTTTAGGAATACCTCTACCTTGGGGTAAGGATAGACCGGACCCTCTCCTTCCGCCAGGAGGTCCAGTACCTGCTTGACCGAACAAAGGCAAGACTGTCTGTCATGAGAGCAATGAGTGGAGGACGCATAGGGGCCAAACACAGAGTACTAAGATCATTCTACGTACATGCTGTCAGGCCCATTTTAGACTATGCCTCCCTCGCTCTGATTGGCATTTAAAAGAAAATATAAAGACGATTGGAGACAGTCCAAAACGAAGCCCCCAGGGTTCATTCTGGGTGCCCCAAGGTGGGCAAAGGTCCTCACCTCTAGTGGAGACAAACCTTCTCCCCTTGGCCTCACGAATTGATCTAACGGCAGCACAATTCTATCAAAGGTCATCCAGGCTCCCCGGAACAAAAAGCCTAAGACACAAAAAAGTCAGAGCCCTAGAACAAGATAACGAGCTGTTTGCAAACAACTCCTGGCTGTCTCACACAGCCAGGGTGCTAATAACGCCATCAGCTCAAAGAAAACCCCTATGGCCAAGGGCATGGACTCCCCACACCTGACTTTGTCGAAGCTCCGCCGTGGGCACAAACCTCGATAGAGTTTTTCGTCATGGGGACTGGCAAGCAAAAAGAATGATATGTACCCTCTGGGTTTCTGCCTAAAGACAGAAACCCAGAGTCATTGCAACCATCACCCCTCCGGGGAGCAGAACATATTACACGGATGGATCGGTCGATCCCTTGACCCACACTGCAGGCGCCGGCTTCGCAGCAAGGGATGCCACAATATCCATGGGGGGTAACAGACAACGCCTCCTCGCTACAGCAGAGGCAGTTGCTATCATGGGAGCACTGAGTCACGCGTCCGTTTAGGGAAGGACACGTGGTCATACACACAGACTCCAAAGGAGCCGTCGACTGTCTTCAGCAGCGCTCACCCACTGACAACATCTACCTCTTGACAACCATCCGCACAATAGCACAAAGGATGCTTGCTCAGGGTAAAAGAATTATCATAAACTGGGTTCCCAGCCATATAGGGATCAGAGGGAATGAGCTTGCTGACAGATTAGCCGAAATCGGCCCCCAAATCCCATGATAATACATCAGAGCCGAAATTTACTTAGGAGGAAGTGTACGGTGACGGCCAACTCCTTCCTCCTGCAGCTCACAGAAGAGGAAACGAGATTTTTCCCCCTCGGCCCGTGGTATCAGGTTGCCACAGGCTATGAACCACTGGCCCCTCTCTGAATAAACAACAGAGGTTACCGAAGTCATTCTGCACAGAATGCGCCTAGGTTACCACTGTGCATGGCAGATTATACAACCATAGGAAACGTGAAGAGAGGTGTTGCATGCATTGCGGCGAGCCGAACGCCACACTGGTACACTACTTGGAGAATTGCATGCACACGCAATTCCTAAGACAAACTCCACAGAACACAGCCGTCGTGCTGGTAAAGAGATTATGCGAGATGCTTACACCACGGCTACAGGAGCGCCTGCTGGCAATCCCACCGCCACGGTAAGCACCGAGTGTCAGACCAACAAATGAGACAGCCATAAAAAGCTGACACAGGCCGGGCCATAAGTGAAAGGCCCGGGCGAAGCCTGAACTTCGCAAATCTCAAGCAAGCAAATGCACAGGGAGTTGTCTTGCTTTGCTAGGGACTCGTTGAGAATGGACCAAGAAGGGTACATTAGGGGCATAGTGGAGGAGTTGGAAGGTCAATTTGTCTGAGAGAACTCTGGTCGACGCCCATCTCTCAGTTGGACTCTGTACGGGCAGAGGATGGTCACGTTGTGTCGGAGACAGGTAAGTTTAGGGCCCGCTGGGCTGAGTACGTTGAGCAACTGTATAGGGTAGATCCCCAACTTCACAACTCCCATTGGCTGGCACACAGCCACTAGTGGCTGATCCACCAATCAGTGAGGCACCACCTTCCACCGAAGAGGTGAGAAGGACGGTCTCTAGGCTGAAGAGTGGAAAGGCTGCTGGTATTCATGGATTGCTGTAGAGTTGTTGAAGGCGGGTGGAGAAGCCATGATCTGTAGCTTGCATGCAATCCTGTCTGCCATTTGGGAGACTGGTATCATTCCTCCTGACTGGAAAAGGGGCTTGGTCATCCTTATCTGGAAAGGGAAAGGGGACCAAAGGGACTGTGGCAACTACAGAAGTATTACAGTGCTCAGTGTACCAGGCAAGACCTCCCTCATCTGCTCTTAGCAAGAGTGCATCTCTGCCTTTTTCCCAGTGTCTGCTGGGGTGAGGCAGGGATGTCCCCTGACCCCAACCCTTTTCAATATTTGTATGGACTGGATACTTGGCCGTGCCATGGACCGTAGTTCCTGTGTGGCATCAATTAGTAATTTCAAGGTCACAGACCTTGACTTTGCCGATGATGCAGTGATCCTAACGGAGACATTGGAGGTCCTGGAAATAGTTCTCAGGGCGCTGCATGAGGAGGCGAAGCCGTTGGGACTCTCAGTCAATTGGATCAAGACCAAGGTTCAGGAATTTGGGAACTTGTCAAATGTCGATGTTCAGTCTGCGCATGTCTGTGGTGAGAACATTGAGATCTTGGATAGCTTCACTTATCTTGGTAATGTGCAGAGCAATGGAGGCTCTGACCGGGAAGTCACTCAACGACTCGATCTGACCTACAGCGTTATGGACTCACTCAATTGGAGAATTTGGCGCTGTCGGTATTTGACTAGAAGGACTAAGATCAGGCTCCTCAGAGCACTGCTGATCCTGGTCTTACTCTATGGGTGTGAGACCTGGACACTGAACAGTACTCTGTAGACACGACTTGACTCCTCCTTCATGGGTATACCTGGAGGGACCATGTGTCCAATCAGAGGATACTCCATGAGACTGATACAAGACCTACTACTAGTCTGATACGAGAGCACCAACTTCAGCTCTATGGGCATGATCCAACTTCGAGAGGGTTGACCCAGGTTGGAGAAGACTAAGGGGAAGGCTGGGTGTGGGTGTATTAGATATATTGTTTCCTATGTTGTATCTATCTACCAAAAATAGCAAACACCGCCCTTCAGAATAGGCATGAACACGCAACAGGAGT
>NC_051401.1:30792854-30798630 GCF_015228065.2 Penaeus monodon | reverse complement strand
TAACCCTTTTCCATAATTTATGAAATATTTCACTTTATATATTTTATATCATAATGATATTTCAAATAAAATAACACCAGATATTTATAGCACGGTAAAAAAATGTTTCCCTGCCAAATTTCAAGGAAAGGTGAAATCAGGTAAGGTCACAAGGTCTACTAATTGATGCTTTTATGGCTATGCACTAGCCACTCGTGTAAAAAACCTTTGATGAGGACCACACCTTGTTTAAACGCAGAACCAACAAATAAAAAGTCTTGTGCCACAAGAGCTACCCTGGAGCCCGGGGCCTCTCGTCTTGCTAGGCATTGTTGTTTCTGAGTTCTAGAGTAAACTCAGTAAAGAAAAAACCCTGTAAATTACAGATCATTATAGTGCTTTGCCAGCACCTTCAGTGCTCTTTTTTTGCAGGTGACACGAGGCTACAAGTAGGCGTAGTCAAACACCCCACCTCAGACCCGCAGCTCTCTTCTACACCAGGGTACCCCTTTGGGCTCTGACCCCGGGGTAGAGAGGCCCAGTAGTTTGGGGCGCCCTTTGGGCGCATTTTTCTTTTAAAATTTTCCCCCCCATAATGTGACTTTCCTGAGCCTGCCGGAGTTCCTCGTGAACTCTCGTATTCGTTTGGGGGGTGGGCATCGACTTACCGTCCTTCGCCTAGGCAAGTTTGCGGTAAGGAAGTGTCCTCCACAAACTCGATCCCTCTGTGGAAATGGAGAACGCAACCAGCTTCCACTGGGGGGTAGAGGACGAAATACTGATTTACTCTCTTAGTATTGCTGTTAGGTTGATACCAAAAGTTAAGAGTTTTTGATCCCTTCAGGACAAAAAAATTTTTGAGACAAGGGGTCGGACCTGGTCCGATATCCAGAATGAATGGTACCCGGCTACCCCTTCTCCTCCTCAAGGAGGAGGGGCGATCATGACCACTCTCAGACCAATCTGACTTTGAAAAAAAGGGAAACCCCACTAATGACAAACCTAGAAGAACAGTTTTCAAAATCCCTACAAGAATGCAAGGTTCGCGAATGTAAAACACGTGAATGAAAATCAATCTCTTTTGAATGTAAACCCTTTATCATCAAAAAGGTCCTTGATGGTCAAGTGGACAGCGATTTGATTTTGTCAAAAAATTGCGAGATGGAAGCCTCCTGTTAAAGTACAATACAACTCCCAGTTTAAAGGGATTACTTAAGCTGACGCAAATTCATGATCTTCGATTTAAAAGTAACTATTCCTATTGGGCCAAATACCTGTAAGGAGTAATCTTTCACAGGGATTTGAGGACGATGGAAGAAAGTGAAATTTTTGAGAGCATGAAGGACCAAGACGTAGTGGACGTTCATTGTATGACCAAGAAGGACGGGAATGTGCGAACGAAAACTGGACTGTGTTTTTTTACCTTTGCTCTGAATAAAATTCCAGAGTATGTCAACATCAGTTATGAACATGTTCAAGTAAGACCTTATGTCCAAAAGCCAATGCATTGTAATAGATGCCAAAAATTCGGACACACCTCATTAAGATGTATTGATAAAGACTCAAATAAATTTGTTTGCCGTAAATGTGCTGAAGCCCATGACACCATCACATGTACTAGCCAGATTTCCAAATGTGCTAACTGTGGAGGTCCCCATCAGTCAGGATCTGCTGAGTGCAGCATCCTGAAGAAGGAGACTGAGACATTAGCATATATGAGAAAACATGAAGTTAGTTATACTGAAGCTAAGAGGAAAGTGGAAAGTTTGACACACAAACCTGATACTTCCTATGCTGCAGCAGTAACAAACCCTCACCCCTAATGCAAGTAATGTCAGTCAACAGCTTGCAGCTAAGGATAAAGAAATTGCTGAACTTAAACGGACCATTAAAGAATTAAATATTAAAGTATATCAACTGACTAAATTAGTCAATCAAATGACTCCATCAACCCAGCATAAACATCATAAGGAGGATGATACTGAATCACATCCCGGAGCGAAACCTTTCCCATCCGGGCTACCCCTGTGAGGACTTCGTCTGGCTCGCGATTGGCTTCTCGAGAGAGAAGCAGATCGCAATCTGTCAGTTGGCTCCCTCGCCAGGAGTGCAGGACATGGAGGCTTCTGTCTCCAAACCATCCCGAGAGAGGTCCCCGGGAAGCGAGGAAGAGGAGGCGTCTCCCTCCCATAAAAAGAAAAAAAAAAAATGGTGGACAAGGCACTTCCAAACCCCATAAAACGTAATCTTCGCGTTTATCATTATACAATTGAACTGTTGAAGTCTTAGATCTAAAGTTAATGACCTTAAATTATTAGCCTCATCCTATGCTCCCGATATTATAGTTCTCTAAGAAATGCATTTAACACACCTCGTCTCTGATGAGGTCATTTCGCTGAGGAACTACCATCTATGTCGGAACGATCGTGAGGGTAGGGGTGGAGGCAGAGTCGCCATGTACATCCACCAAAGCCTCCCTTTTACAGAAGTGACTATTGATTCTACTTTGGAGTCTGTCGCATGCAAAGTAAAAATCAATGGCACGTATCTGGCTATATGCTCAGTTTATTGTCCACCTGATGCAGTGATAGCCTATGATGAGCTCTTTGCTCTTCAGGAACGTCTGTCACAAAATAAAGTAATTTTTAGTGATTTTAATGCTCATCATACGTTATAGATGGTAGAGGTGAGCAAGTAGTTAAGTTGATTAATGAGTCTGATTTAATCCTTCTGAATGATGGTAGTCCGACGCAGGTGGATGATAATACCGGAAAATTTGAGCTTTTTTTGACTTATCACTGGTTTCTTCATCAAAAAGCAGCCAAGTGCTGTGGCACACCATTGACGACTCTTTGGGAAGCGACATCTACCTATTTTGATTGAAATATTCATGCGACACAGTGAGAAGCCTTCAGCACCTAAATTTATCGTAAAAAAAAACAGAATTTGTTGGAGAAACCATTGATGATAAAGAAAAACAATATTCAGAAATTCAATTATAGAAGCAGCATTGCTATCCTTTCCTAAACTTCGACAGATAGCATAAAACATAGATTTCCCATGGTGGCCCACCAGATTGCCGCAGGGCGCTGTGCAGACGCAATAAGGCCTTCAGGCTTTTCAAAAATAACATTACAAATGAGAACTTTTGCAATTACAAACAAGCAAGAGCTAGGGCTCGTAGAGTAATAAGACAAGAAAAAAAAGGGACTTCTGGCAGAGCTTTGTCTCTACAATAAACAGCAATACCAAAATATCAGAGGTTTGGTCCACTATTAATAAAATAAATAAGAAAAAAACATCTTTCAAAATTAACAACATTATCCATGAGGGCACTAATTTCGATTCACCTAGAGACATTGCTAATGCACTCGCCAGGCAGTTCTCTCATACAAGCAGCTCAGCTAATTACCATCCCACCTTCCTGACCATCAAGGAAGAGGCTGAGTTGCAACCAATTCACTTTGCCACAGGAGATAACTTTGATTACAATTAAGATCTAACAATGGATGAGTTTGTCCATGCCCTAGATGCCTGTAGAGGAAAAATCCCCAGGCCCCAATGAGATTCGATATGAGATGATAAAGCATCTTAATCATTATGACATGATTAAGTTGCTAGAATGTCAAATGAAATTTGGAAAACCACACTTTCCAAACTCATGGCACTTCGCCCATATCATTCCCATATTGAAAGGGGGGGGTAACCCCAGATCTACCATCTACCGCCCAATTGCGTTGACAAGTTGCTTATTGGGCAAGGTCATGGAACAAATTTGTTACAGTAAGTTTATTGCTTTTTTAAAATTTCCCAGTATTTACTAGTTGACAAGCAGTGTGGCTTCCGCAAAGGACGCCAAACTCTCGATCAGTTAGTAAAGCTGGACAGTCATATTCAAGAGGCCATTGCCAAAAAAGATTTTTTGATTTTAGATATAGATAGAAAAAGCCTACGACACGACATGGCGATATGGCCTACTCAGAAAACTTTATGCTTTTGGATTATGTGGAAACTTGCCTTGTTTTATTCAAAAATTTCATTTCGACAGAACTTTTGCTGTCAAATTATTCCCGACAATGTCACTTTTTGGACATTTTTGTCCAGGCAAACGGGGTCCCACAAGGAAGTGTCTTGTCACCAACATTATTTCTATGTATGATTAATGACATCTTACAGCTCCTCCTCGGAATCTTAAATACTCACTGTACGCTGATGATTGTGCATTATGGCACTCCAGCAATAATGCAGAATTCTCAGCAAATCGCATCCAAATTGGCACTGGATATGATTCATAACTGGGCCTCCAGTGGGGGTTTTAAGTTTTCCCCTAGAAAGAGTATTGGGGTAATTTTTTTACGTAGGGGAAGCCGAACATAAAGGGTAACTCTAGACAACCACCCAATATTCAAAATTCTGCTAAATTTTTTGGTCTACTTTTGATAGTAGACTCAATTGGAAAGACCACATTGGTCAGTTAAAGAATAAATGTCAAGAGCACTAAAATTTTTTGAAGTGGGATTTCTGGTAATAAATGGGGAGCTGATAGACAGTCTTTGCTAATGGTATATAAAGCCCTGATTAGGTCTAAAGTAGATTATGGGTTCAATCGTGTATGGTTCGGCATCGAGAACAAGTTTGAAAGGTTTGGATGCTGGGGGCAGAATGCTTGTTTGAGTGTGTTGGGCCCTGAAGTGCACTCGGATCGAGACCCGAGCCACCCCAATGGCAATGGAGGCACTAAACCCTTTTCCACGAGACTCCGCGAACTCGTCGATAAAGTCGGTATAGATCTCTCTACCATCGATACCCTGGTTCATTCAAATATAGCGCCATGGGAAACCCCCAATTTTTTTATCATGGAAGCCTGGCTTCCATCAGCCAAGGCCATGGCGCCGGAGGTGGAGGGACGCCAGAGGTTCAGAGGAGATCCTTATTAAACATCTCCTTTTTTTTTATATATATACCGACGGCTCCAAGACAGAAGAGTGTGTGGGTGCGGGTGTATGGTCGAAATGAATGTGAACTAAAGTTCAGACTGCCGAATCATACATCGATCTTTCTTGCTGAACTTTTTGGGCCCTTGATAAAGCCATTGATTTTGCCCCTATCGACGACCCACAATAGAATAGTTATTTTTTCGGATTCATTAATTTCACTTAAAGCTATTAAATCCTTAGAAACCACTAAAAATTAACTGCTGGGTAATATCATTGTAAATTACATGGTGCCCCAAAAAATCAATCAAGCTAATATGGGTACCAGGCCACTCTGGCATCCATGGCAATGAAGAGGCTGATAAGCTAGCCGGGTCAACTGGCGATCTGGACACTACCATAGTTTTTTACAGATCTCAGGTGTTTGTGTCTCTTATAAAACAAATACATCTGTGGCAAAGTGAGTGGACCAGCCTCCAACTCACAAAAAAAATCAACCTACAATAGAACCGTGGGGGACAACCCCAAAAGAAGAGAAAGAATGGAGGAGGTGGTGTGTGGGCCCCCTTAGGGTCAACGCCACGAGATTGACACACCTCACTCCCTACATCGAAAAAAAATTTCCCTCCACGGTTTCCCCCAATGCAACACCAACCCTTTCCATCCATCACCTCCTAATAGTATGCAAAAATACACAACAAAAAGAAATCCCCCTTTAAATTTTTTTCATATTAAAAAATATAGATTTAACTATATCAAATCTATTATCAGATGATGAAAAAATCATCAGTAAATTAATCACTTTTTTTAAGGGGGACAAAACTTTTTGACCTTATATAGATTGATAGAATAAATAGGATCCA
>NC_051401.1:30782854-30787854 GCF_015228065.2 Penaeus monodon | reverse complement strand
ATATATGAAAAAAAGGGAGATGTTTAATAAGGATTTCTCTGAACCTCTGGCGTACCTCCACCTCCGGCGCCATGGCCTTGGCTGATGGAAGCCAGGCTTCCATGATAGAAAAATTGGGGGTTTCCCATGGCGCTATATTTGAATGAACCAGGGTATCGATGGTAGAGAGATCTATACCGACTTTATCGACGAGTTCGCGGAGTCTCGTGGCAAAGGGCTTAGTGCCTCCATTGCCATTAGGGTGGCTCGGGTCTCGATCCGAGTGCACTTCAGGGCCCAAACACACTCAAACAAGCATTCTGCACAGCATCCAAACCTTTCAAACTTGTTCTCGATGCCGAACCATACACGATTGACCCATAATCTACTTTAGACCTAATCAGGGCTTTATATACCATTAGCAAAGACTGTCTATCAGCTCCCCATTTATTACCAGAAATGCACTTCAATAAATTTAGTGCTCTTTGACATTTATTCTTTAACTGACCAATGTGGTCTTTCCAATTGAGTCTACTATCAAAAAGTAGACCTAAAAATTTAGCAGAATTTTGAATATTGGGTGGTTGTCTAGAGTTAGCCTTATGTTCGGCTTCCTCCTACGTGAAAAAATTACCCCAATACTCTTTCTAGTGGAAAACTTAAAACCCCACTGGAGGCCCCAGTTATGAATCATATCCAGTGCCAATTGGATGCGATTTGCTGAGAATTCTGCATTATTGCTGGAGTGCCATAATGCACAATCATCAGCGTACAGTGAGTATTTAAGATTCCGAGGAGGAGCTGTAAGATGTCATTAATCATACATAGAAATAATGTTGGTGACAAGACACTTCCTTGTGGGACCCCGTTTGCCTGGACAAAAATGTCCGAAAAAGTGACATTGTCGGGAAATAATTTGACAGCAAAAGTTCTGTCAGAAATGAAATTTTGAATAAAACAAGGCAAGTTTCCACATAATCCAAAAGCATAAAGTTTTCTGAGTAGGCCATATCGCCATGTCGTGTCGTAGGCTTTTTCTATCTATATCTAAAATCAAAAAATCTTTTTTGGCAATGGCCTCTTGAATATGACTGTCCAGCTTTACTAACTGATCGAGAGTTTGGCGTCCTTTGCGGAAGCCACACTGCTTGTCAACTAGTAAATAACTGGAATTTTAAAAATGCAATAACTTACTGTTAACAATTCGTTCCATGACCTTGCATAAGCAACTTGTCAACGCAATTGGGCGGTAGATGGTAGATCTGGGGTTACCCCCTCCTTTCAATATGGGAATGATATGGGCGAAGTGCCATGAGTTTGGAAAAGTGTGGCTTTTCCAAATTTCATTTGACACTTCTAGCAACTTAATCATGTCATAATGATTAAGATGCTTTATCATCTCATATCGAATCTCATTGGGGCCTGGGGATGTTCCTCTACAGGCATCTAGGGCATGGACAAGCTCATCCATTGTTAGATCTTAATTGTAATCAAAGTTATCTCCTGTGGCAAAGTGAATTGGTTGCAACTCAGCCTCTTCCTTGATGGTCAGGAAGGTGGGATGGTAATTAGCTGAGCTGCTTGTATGAGAGAACTGCCTGGCGAGTGCATTAGCAATGTCTCTAGGTGAATCGAAATTAGTGCCCTCATGGATAATGTTGTTAATTTTGAAAGATGTTTTTTTCTTATTTATTTTATCAATAGTGGACCAAACCTCTGATATTTTGGTATTGCTGTTTATTGTAGAGACAAAGCTCTGCCAGAAGTCTTTTTTTGCTTGTCTTATTACTCTACGAGCCCTAGCTCTTGCTTGTTTGTAATTGCAAAAGTTCTCATTTGTAATGTTATTTTTGAAAAGCCTGAAGGCCTTATTGCGTCTGCACAGCGCCCTGCGGCAATCTGGTGTCCACCATGGAACTCTATGTTTTATGCTATCTGTCGAAGTTTTAGGAATGGATAGCAATGCTGCTTCTATAATTGAATTCTGAATATTGTTTACTTTATCATCAATGGTTTCTCCAACAAGTTCTGTTTTTTTTTACGATAAATTTAGGTGCTGAAGGCGTTCTCACTGTGTCGCATGAATATTTCAATCAAAATAGGTAGATGATCGCTTCCCAACGAGTCGTCAATGGTGTGCCACAGGCACTTGGCTGCTATTGATGAAGAAACCAGTGATAAGTCAATAAAGCTCAAATTACCGGTATTATCATCCACCTGCGTCGGACTACCATCATTCAGAAGGATTAAATCAGACTCATTAATCAACTTAACTACTTGCTCACCTCTACCATCTACCCGCAGGGAACCCCATAACGTATGATGAGCATTAAAATCACCTAAAATTACTTTATTTTGTGACAGACGTTCCTGAAGAGCAAAGAGCTCATCATAGGCTATCACTGCATCAGGTGGACAATAAACTGAGCATATAGCCAGATACGTGCCATTGATTTTTACTTTGCATGCGACAGACTCCAAAGTAGAATCAATAGTCACTTCTGTAAAAGGGAGGCTTTGGTGGATGTACATGGCGACTCTGCCTCCACCCCTACCCTCACGATCGTTCCGACATAGATGGTAGTTCCTCAGCGAAATGACCTCATCAGAGACGAGGTGTGTTAAATGCATTTCTTAGAGAACTATAATATCGGGAGCATAGGATGAGGCTAATAATTTAAGGTCATTAACTTTAGATCTAAGACTTCAACAGTTCCATTGTATAATGATCAACGCGAAGATTACGTTTTATGGGGTTTGGAAGTGCCTTGTCCACCATTTTTTTTTTTTCTTTTTATGGGAGGGAGACGCCTCCTCTTCCTCGCTTCCCGGGGACCTCTCTCGGGATGGTTTGGAGACAGAAGCCTCCATGTCCTGCACTCCTGGCGAGGGAGCCAACTGACAGATTGCGATCTGCTTCTCTCTCGAGAAGCCAATCGCGAGCCAGACGAAGTCCTCACAGGGGTAGCCCGGATGGGAAGGTGCGCTCCGGGATGTGATTCAGTATCATCCTCCTTATGATGTTTATGCTGGGTTGATGGAGTCATTTGATTGACTAATTTAGTCAGTTGATATACTTTAATATTTAATTCTTTAATGGTCCGTTTAAGTTCAGCAATTTCTTTATCCTTAGCTGCAAGCTGTTGACTGACATTACTTGCATTAGGGGTGATGTTAGTTACTGCTTCAGCATAGGAAGTATCAGGTTTGTGTGTCAAATTTTCCACTTTCCTCTTAGCTTCAGTATAACTAACTTCATGTTTTCTCATATATGCTAATGTCTCAGTCTCCTTCTTCAGGATGCTGCACTCAGCAGATCCTGACTGATGGGGACCTCCACAGTTAGCACATTTGGAAATCTGGCTAGTACATGTGATGGTGTCATGGGCTTCAGCACATTTACGGCAAACAAATTTATTTGAGTCTTTATCAATACATCTTAATGAGGTGTGTCCGAATTTTTGGCATCTATTACAATGCATTGGCTTTTGGACATAAGGTCTTACTTGAACATGTTCATAACTGATGTTGACATACTCTGGAATTTTATTCAGAGCAAAGGTAAAAAAACACAGTCCAGTTTTCGTTCGCACATTCCCGTCCTTCTTGGTCATACAATGAACGTCCACTACGTCTTGGTCCTTCATGCTCTCAAGAATTTCACTTTCTTCCATCGTCCTCAAATCCCTGTGAAAGATTACTCCCTTACAGGTATTTGGCCCAATAGGAATAGTTACTTTAACTCGAAGATCATGAATTTGCGTCAGCTTAAGTAAATCCTTAATCTGGGAGTTGTATTGTACTTTAACAAGGAGGCTTCCATCTCGCAATTTTTTGACAAAATCAAAATCGCTGTCCACTTGACCATCAAGGACCTTTTTGATGATAAAGGGGTTTACATTCAAAAGAGATTGATTTTCATTCACGTGTTTTACATTCGCGAACCTTGCATTCTTGGTAGGGATTTTGAAAACTGGTCTTCTAGGTTTGTCATTAGTGGGGGTTCCTTTGTTCAAAGTCAGATTGGTCTGAGAGTGGTCATGAGTCGCCCCTCCTCCTTGAGGAGGAGAAGGGGTAGCCGGGGTACCATTCATTCTGGGTATCGGACCAGGTCCGACCCCTTGTCTCAAAATTGTTTGTCCTGAAGGGATCAAAAACTCTTAACTTTTGGTATCAACCTAACAGCAATAGCTAAGAGAGTAAATCAGTATTTCGTCCTCTACCCCCCCAGTGGAAGCCTGGTTGCGTTCTCCAGTACCACAGAGGGATCGAGTTATGTGGAGGACACTTCCTTACCGCCGAACTTGCCTAGGCGAAGGACGGTAAGTCGATGCCCACCCCCCAAACGAATACGAGAGTTCACGAGGAACTCCGGCAGGCTCAGGAAAGTCACATTATGGGGGGGAAAATTTTAAAAAGAAAAAGTGCGCCCAAAGGACGCCCCAAACTACTGGGCCTCTCTACCCAGGGGTCAGAGCCCAAAGGGCTACCCTGGTGTAGAAGAGAGCTGCGGGTCTGAGGTGGGGTGTTGACTACGCCTACTGTAGCCTCGTGTCACCTGCAAAACAAGAGCACTGAAGGTGCTGGCAAAGCACTATAATGATCTGTAATTTACAGGATTTTACTTTACTTGAGTTACTCTAGAACTTAGAAACAACAATGCCTAGCAAGACGAGAGGCCCCGGGCTCCAGGGTAGCTCTTGTGGCACAAGACTTTTTATTTGTTGGTTCTGTGTTTAAACAAGGTGTGTCCTCATCAAAGGTTTATACACGAGTGGCTAGTGCATAGCCATAAAAGCATCAATTAGTAGACCTTGTGACCTTACCTGATTTCACCTTTCCTTGAATTTGGCAGGGAAAACATATTTTTTACCAGTGCTATAAATATCGATGGTGTTATTTTTATTTTAGAAATTATCATTATGATAATAAAATATGATAATGTGAAATATTTTCATAAATTATGGAAAAGGGTAAATGGGTGAGACAGACAGCACTCATAATGGTCATGGTGACTTAGT
>NC_051401.1:30776050-30782754 GCF_015228065.2 Penaeus monodon | reverse complement strand
TTAAATCCCCCATAAGGTTTGAAAGTGTTGGGCAAGGACACAGCCGTGCCTCACCCTAAATTAAGGAAAGTTTACTGGCCCCCCAGCTTACAGCACTTTCAGAACGTTATGACTTCTTTTGGGCCAATACCTCAGATCTCCCATAGCCCCTTCTTGAGGTCAATGAGGCGGCAGCACCCATGACCAACCACACGTGTTCCACAATACTCAAAGCGCTAAGATTGGTCCTGTTCTCAGTAGAGGGTTTGCGATCTCTTTCAGAAAAATGGTGAAATCTTGCCTGTATTGATGCAGTGTAAGACACGGAAGTTCTACAGTCAAAACAATCCCTTTCCCATCCAGAGATGATGCCGCACTCCTCATAGGTCCGGGGGAATGGTACAGACCGCCTGATACGTCAGACTGCATGCAACCCAAAGCCATAGTTCACCCCACCTTTAGAAGTTCGGGGATATCGTATATCCTCAGCTTTCCCCACTTCACTTGAATTCCATGCTAACACCCGTTGGGGTAGGAGGTTCCTTGCTGATGGGTGGGTCCCGGCACAGGCATTGTGATACCACTTGCACCCAAAGCTAGCTGTTGGAGGGCCTACCTGGTACAACTACTCAAAATACTCTAGCCCAACGTTCACGAATCCCAACATGATCTGAGATGATCTGTCCATCCATATATAATATATATATATTTTAAAATATATATATATATATTATTTTATATATATATATATAATATATATATATATATATATATACATATATATATATATATATATATTTTATATAATATATATATATATACACATTATATTTTATATATATTATATATATATATATATATTATATTATATTTTATATATAATATATATTATATATAATTAATTATAAAATATATAATATATTTATATATATTATATAAAATGGTGTGTGTGGTGTGTGTGTGTGGTGTGTGTGTGTGTGTGTGTGTGTGTGTGTTGTGTGTGTGAAATATGAGCCACTCCTTCACTTAAAGGACTTAATACTACATTGCTTAAGCATTTGTGTACTTTTCTCTTCACACAGCATTTACTATAATTCATGCTCCAAGGTCTTTGGTCCTGTAAATCAGATGGCTGAGTGATCACCCCTTGGTATAAAGGCAAAAAAAGATAAAAAGAATATTAGCAAAAGTATTCACAACTTTATTCAATATTAGTATAAAATATTATATTAATGAGGAGCACATCTGTATAAAAAATATGAAACAAGGTATCCTTAATTGATCTTTATAACAGTATATAAAAAAAAGTTAACCCTTTACATCATAAGGTTTTTTTATATTTGTTGTGTGGGGGGGGTTGTTTGTCTGTTTGTGTGTATAATTTTTGTGTTTGGTATTTACATGTGTGTATATACATATGTATATATGTTATATGTGGTTGGCATGTGGCAAAAGCATGTGTGTCTCTGTGGGAGGGGCCTGTGGTTTTTTTACAAAGCAATTTTCCTGATTCTTAAATATCACCTTTATTTTTTTTTCAATAAAAGTTCCTTAATTCTTTTATTGCACAAAGACATAGTACAATTAAAGCTTCCAATATGACTTTCTTAACCCCATGTTGCCAGGAAACTGAAATGTTCACTGTTGTATTGTTTTGAAAACTTTCTCCACAAGTGGAAGGCTCCACAAGTGCCTAGCCACAAAGGAATCTACAAATAGACACTGTGACCTCACCTGATTTCACATTTCCTTAAGTTTGCAATAAAAACTTGTTTTTTAGTAATGCTGTCAATATTTATGCTATTACTATTATTACTGATTTCTAATTATTGTTTATTGACATTACTAAGAGCAAAATATGATTCCAGAAATGGTAAAGGTAAACAGGTGAGATAGGAAGTACTTGTAACTGGCTCAATGGTGATTTAGTTCTTGTGGAACCATCTATGTGTAAAGATAATTAACAAACTAAACTTACAGTGGGCATGGCACATATATACATGCCAATCCTGGCAGCACTAGATTAACCCAAAGCTGCTGGGAAAATGCTGTGCTCATTTTTTTTTTTTTTTTTGTGAAATGTCTCTGCACATAGATGGCTCTTCTAGTGCTTAGCCAAAAGGGGTCCCAAATTTGTAGACCTGGTGACCTTTCTGTTTTCACCTTGTCTTGAACTGGTAGGAAAAATGTGGCCCAAAAAAGATAACGTAAACTATTTTTAAAAATCAAAAAAAAGGGTAAACGGGTGAGACAGACAGTACTCATATTTGGCTTATTGGTGATTTAGTACAAGTGTAGCCATTCTATGTGTAAAATCAATTAATAAAATAACTGGCAGTGTGCATGGCATATGTGCGCGCGCACGCAGCACGCACGCAGGCACGCACGCCACGCAGCACCGCACTCACGCACGCACACACACCACACACACACACACACACACACACCCCCACACACACACACACACACACACACACACACACACACCCCACACACACACACACACACACACCTGCCCATCAGCTTTGGGGTTCGATGCCTTCAAATCAAAATAAAATGAGTTTTAATCAAAAAAGAATGATTATATTGAAAACTCAAACTGTGGCTGTCATATATTTTATATATATAAATATAATTTATATATTTTATATATATATATATATATATATATATATATTATATTATTATATATATATATACATACACACACATATAAAACTATATAATTTTTTTTTTTTAAGCTATAACATCCTTAAAGAAACAACTTTTCTAACTGCTGTTTCATTCTTTTTTTTGAGATTAGTACATGTTTCTGTAACTAAGGTGAGTACTGTAAATATTCTATATACATATTTTAGTTATGATAAAATCCATATCTGTAAAATCCTATGGCTTTGCCTCAGTGATTATTAAATCCTCTAAAATGAACTTGAAATATTAGGCACAGGGGAAAAAACTAAACAATCAACACTATACAGATGAAGAACAATCTACTAACATCTTTGAAAGTTAAGATATTTCCTTGAGACTTGCCTTTCAAACAGTAATACATTATACTTATTTCAAGTTCCTTAGAAGCATCACATCAAATATATTTCCTTTACATTATTTTGATGGTAACTACAGCAAGGCAGATAGAAAGAAAAGAAAGAGCTTGACATCTTGGAGAAATCTATATTCCAAAGAATCACAAGCTCACTCCTAATAAAATCCCTGTCAGCTTGGTTTATGTCTCAAATGGAAATTTACAACATAAACTGCATTTGCTCGCTGGACGATATGGTAATGGATCAGCTGGATGAAAAGGGAAAAGCCCCAAGGCTTCTGGTGGACGATAAGGATTTTGAAGAATCCAAAGAGACTGCCGCGTCCAGCATGAATATTGAACTTGATGAGGCCGGAGTCTCGACCATAAAACCTAAAAGAAAAAGGCTTGATTTCATTCTCTAAAATTAATCAGTGTTCAGCTGACTACACTTGCACTTTATTTTTTTTTCTAGTATCAAAAATTATACTATTGTTTTATGCATATACATCTAGCCTGTGCTGATCTTAAACAAACCAAAAATAATGTTTAACTTTACAGGACTGATGGCCACGTGATTAAATTATTCTAATCAATAAAACCTATATCTAAAGGTTAGGTAATGATTTTGAGTTTGAAAAAATAAAAATTCACAAAATACTTGCAAATTTCCTGACCAAAGAATTGTAATCATAGAAAAAGGAGTGGAAATTTTTTTTTTTTATATTAAATAATTATTATTTCTTAATAATATATTAAATATTTATATAATATTTTATTATTTTAATAAATCTATTTAATTTTATTTTTTAAAATATATATATATTAAAAATTAAAATATTAAAAAAAAAATAAATAATATATAATAAAACAATTATTATATAAATTTTAAAATTTAAATATTTTTAATTTTTAAATATAATTAAAATTATTTAATTTTAAAATTTTAATAATTATTTAATATATATTGAATTAATAAAAATATAAAAAAAAAATATTATATTTTGGAAAATTAAAATTAAAAATAAAACCCTTATATAAATCTTCATTTTTTTATTTTAAATAAATTTACAAATATTATTTTTAAATATTAATTATATAATAATAAAAATTTTAATATAATTTTAAATAAAAATTTAAAATTTAAATATTTAAATTGAAAAAGGGTTAATATAATATAAATAAAATATTTATTATATCTTATAATAATATATATTTATAAATATATTATTTTATTATAATAAAATTTTAAAAATATATTTTTTTTAAATAAAATTTTAAAAATTTTATTTAAAAAACAAAAATATTTTAATTTTAAAAATTTTTAATAATTAAAATTATTCTAATAATAAAACATTAAATTATTTAATTTTTAATATTTATTTATATATATAATATTAAAAATATTAATTATACAAAATATATTAAATATATAAAATATAATTATTTTAAGGGGAATATATTATTAATTTTATTATATTAAATAATTTCTATATAAATATAAAAAATTTAAATTTTTTATTTTAATTTTTTATATATACCATATTTTATAAAATTTATTTAAATAAAGAATATAATTAAATAATAAAATTTTTTTTATTAAAACCCAATCAATATATATTTTTAAATTTTTAATTTTTAAATTTAATAATTAATATTAAAATTTATAATAATAATATTATAATATAAATAAATTAAATATAATATAATATAATATATGAATATTTTATTTTACTAATAAATTTTTTATATTTTATAAGAAATTTATTATAATTTTATAATAAAAAATAAACTAATATTTATTATATATATATAATATATCTATATATATATAATATATATATATATCCATAAATACATTCTTTATCTCTCTTCTCATTATACAAGCAGTTCCCATCAAGAATTTCCTTAAGGAAACCATACCTGAGAAGATTGGGCATCAGTCAGAGGATATAATTGGCCATATGGGTTTAGATATTTTGATCAGGTCTTCATTCCCAACCTCTCTCCCATCTGTACATCACTCTGTTATCTTATTAATGTTTCTTAATTATTATATCTTATCTATTTCAGATTAATTCACAAGAGATTTAAGAAGACAATTATCAGTGCACGTGGTGGGGGTGTGACAGTGGCTACAAAAAGACTTTTGGGTCAGTTGCCTATTTCAGCCCAGTCGTACTCAGCTTCTCCCTATTTAGACTTAACACTCTTCTCTTATGACGACAAATGGGTATCTGTGATGGAACGCCCAAAGAGCTGTGCAGATCATCCCATAAGGTCAGTAATTTTATCTTCATGAGTGTGTAAGTAATGGAGCAAATATTTTGTAATAGTGAATAAAGATGTGAGAGTGAATTATTCCCCACATAAACATAATTTCTCACTCCTCTCTTTCTATGCATATACATATTCTTTTGGTCAGGAATTGCAATGTATTTTGTTGAATATCTTATTTATAATCAAACTCAAAATCATTACCTAACACATTAGATTAATAGTGTTTTATTGTATTAGAATAATTTCTAATTCACGTGGCCATCAGCTACCTGTAAAGTTAAACATTATTTTTGGTTTGTTTAAGATCAGCACAGGCTAGATGTATATGCATAAACAATAGTATAATTATTGATACTAGAATAAAAATAAAATGCAAGTGTAGTCAGCTGAACACTGATTAAATTTTTGAGAATGAAAACAAACCATTTTCCTTTTAGGTTTTATGGGTCGAGACTCCGGGCCCCATCAAGTTCAATATTCATGCTGGACGCGGCAGTCTCTTTGGATCTTCACATCCTTATCGTCCACCAGAAGCCTTGTGGCATTTACCTTTCTCCACTGATTCCTTTACCATACTGTCCAGCGAGCAATGCAGATTATTTTGTAAATTTCCATTTGAGACATAAACCAAGCTGACAGGGATTTTACTCTGGGATTTGAGCTTGTGATTCTTTGGAATATAGATTTCTCCAAAGATGTCAAGCTCTTTCTTTTCTTTCTTATCTGCCTTTGCTGTAGTTACCATCAAAATAATGTAAAGGGAAAATATTTTGATGTGATCCCTTCTAAGGAACTTGAAATAAGTATAATGTATACTGTTTGAAAGGCAAGTCTCAAGGAAATATCTTAACTTTCAAAGATGTTATGTAGATTTTTTCTTCACTCTGTATAGTGTTGATTTTTTTAGTTTTTTTCTCCTGTGCCTAATATTTCAAGTTCATTTTAGATGACTATATAATCACTGAGGCAAAGCCATAGGATCTTACGATATGGATTTTATCATAACTAAAATATGTATATAGAATATTTACAGTACTCACCTTAGTTTACAGAAACATGTTTCTAATCTCAGAAAAAGAATGAAACGCAGTTAGAAAAATTTTTTTTCTTTAAGGATGTTATAGCTTAAAAAAAAAATTATATAGTTATATATGTGTGTGTATTATATATATATATATATATATTATATATATATATATATATATATATATATATATATATATATATATATTTTTTATATATATATTAAAAAATATGCAGCCACAGTTTGAGTTTTCAATATAATCATTTTTTTTATTGATTAAAACTCATTTTATTTTGATTAGAAGGGATCTGAACCCAATGCTGATGGCATGGTGTGTGTGTGTGTGTGGTGTGTGTGTGTGGGGTGTGTGTGTGTGTGTGTGTGTGTGTGTGTGTG
>NC_051401.1:30772346-30773450 GCF_015228065.2 Penaeus monodon | reverse complement strand
GGGGGTGGGGGGGGGACAGTGGCTACAAAAAGACTTGGTCAGTTGCCTTTCAGCCCATCGATCACTTCTCCCTATTTAGACTTAACACTCTTCTCTTATGACGACAAATGGGTATCTGTGATGGAACGCCCAAAGAGCTGTGCAGATCATCCCATAAGGTCAGTAATTTTATCTTCATGAGTGTGTAAGTAATGGAGCAAATATTTTGTAATAGTGAATAAAGATGTGAGAGTGAATTATTCCCCACATAAACATAATTTCTCACTCCTCTCTTTCTATGCATATACATATTCTTTTGGTCAGGAATTGCAATGTATTTTGTTGAATATCTTATTTATAATCAAACTCAAAATCATTACCTAACACATTAGATTAATAGTGTTTTATTGTATTAGAATAATTTCTAATTCACGTGGCCATCAGCTACCTGTAAAGTTAAACATTATTTTTGGTTTGTTTAAGATCAGCACAGGCTAGATGTATATGCATAAACAATAGTATAATTATTGATACTAGAATAAAAAATAAAGTGCAAGTGTAGTCAGCTGAACACTGATTAATTTTAGAGAATGAAATCAAGCCATTTTCCTTTTAGGTTTTATGGTCGAGACTCCGGCCTCATCAAGTTCAATATTCATGCTGGACGCGGCAGTCTCTTTGGATCTTCAACATCCTTATCGTCCACCAGAAGCCTTGTGGCATTTACCTTTCATCCAGCTGATCCATTTACCATATCTGTCCAGCGAGCAAATGCAGATTATGTTGTAAATTTCCATTTGAGACATAAACCAAGCTGACAGGGATTTTACTCTAGGAGTGAGCTTGTGATTCTTTGGAATATAGATTTCTCCAAAGATGTCAAGCTCTTTCTTTTCTTTCTTATCTGCCTTTGCTGTAGTTACCATCAAAATAATGTAAAGGAAATATATTTGATGTGATGCTTCTAAGGAACTTGAAATAAGTATAATGTATTACTGTTTGAAAGGCAAGTCTCAAGGAAATATCTTAACTTTCAAAGATGTTATGTAGATTGTTCTTCACTCTGTATAGTGTTGATTGTTTAGTTTTTTCTCCTGTGCCTAATATTTCAAGTTCATTTTAGAT
>NC_051401.1:30757346-30769846 GCF_015228065.2 Penaeus monodon | reverse complement strand
GTCTGGTACCATTCCCCCTGACCTATTGAGGAGTGCGGTCATCCATCTCTGGAATGGGAAAGGGAATTGTTGTGACTGTAGCAACTTCCGTGTCCTTACACTGCATCAGCATACCAGGCAAAGATTTCACCCATTTTTCTGAAAGAGATCCGCAACCATCTACTGAGGCACCAGAGACCATATCTTAGCGCTTTGAGTAATTGTGGAACACCGTTGTGAGTTTGGTCATGGGTTGCTTGCCGCCTACATTGACCTCAAGAAGGCGCTATGGGAGATTCTGAGGTTATTGGCCTAATAGCAAGTCTATATACCGGTTCTGAAAGTGCTGTTAAGTCTGGTGGGGGCCAGTCAAACTTTTCCCGTTAATTCAGGGGTGAGGCACGGCTGTGTCCTTGCACCAACACTTTTCAACACCTGTATGGACTGGATAATGGGCAGAGCTACTAGCCAAAGTCTGTGTGGAGCAACATTGGGCAATATTAAGGTCTCATACCTTGACTTTGCCAATGATGTTGCTATCCTATCTAAGTCTCTGGAGTCACTGGTGGCGGCTCTTGAAGCATTTAGGAATGAGGCGAAATTCTTGGGCCTAGAGATCTCCTGGATTCAGGACTGGGGGCCTGTTAGGGGAACCCATTCAGTCAATCCATGCCTACGGTGAGAGCGTTGAAGTCACGGAGAGTTTTGCACATCTTGGTGGCGTATTTCATATCTATAAGCTGTCAAACCAAGAAGTCAGTAGACGGATTGGTCTGGCAACAGAAGCCATGACCTCAATCAACATGTGCATTTGGAGATGTCGGTACCTATAAAGTAGGACCGAAGCTACATGTCTTCAAGGCCTTGATACTGCCAGTTTTGCTCAATGGAAGCGAAACCTGGATGCTATTTAGTGCCTTGGAGTCTCGTCTTGATGCCTTTTGTAACAAGTTTCTTCCCCTGATCATGGGGTACAGTTGACAGGACAGTGTGTCCAACCGACGGCTGCACCATGAGACTGGCATGGGACCTGTTACTTGCATAATCTGGGATCGCCAACTCAGGCTATATGGGCACCTTGCTCTATCCTCTGTAGATGACATGGTCATGGCTTGGGCAGCTTGACAAGACCTGTCGCCATGAGTGACCCTCCTGGCTGGAAGCGAAGCGTGGATGCGGCCATGCGCCCCCGCCGGCGTTAGCCCCTTGATGATGATGATGATGATACATATATGTGTGTGTGTGTAGATAGATAGATAGATAGATAGAGAACGAGAGATACATAGATAGATATGTGTGTATATATATATATATATATGTGTGTGTGTGTGTGTGTGTGTGGTGTGTGGTGTTTTGTGTGTTTGTGTGTGTGGTATATGTGTGTGTGTGTGTGTGTGTGTGTGTGTGTGTGTGTGTGTGTGTGTGTGTGTGTGTGTGTGTGTTTTGTGTGTGTGTGTGTGCTTATATGTATTATTTATGTATATATCTATGAATATATATATATATATATATATATATATTTTTAATATATTATATATACAATACATTACATGTGTCTGCGTTCACGTACTGACAGAGAAGGATACGAGCTATGCATCTGTCCCTAAGGCTCTGGTGCTAGGAATATCAATAGCTTATCCCTTTTAGACTTCCAAGACTAGGGCTGAGGAATGCGGGTTCGTGGTACCAGAGACAAGATTTACACCGTTGGACTTGGTACTCCAATACTGGGGATGTTGCTAAAGAGGTCGACCATATTCTTGTGGATACTCGCTGGAGGATCCTTCAGAACTGTAAAGTTTTTTTGAGGAGTGCCGAGTTCTTTGCTACCGACCACAGACTTCGTGTTGCAACACTAAGGCTCCGCCTCAGATCCAGACGCATTCCGAGATCTCACCAGCAGGTGTTTCATCTCGAGAGGCTCAAGAGTAAGGAGGTGGCCCAGGAGTATGCAGTGGCAATCTCAAATTAGTTTGAAGTGCTTGACACTCTACAGGACCCTGCTGAACTGTGGGATACCTTTAAGCGGGAAACCCTGTCAACTGCTTAGAAGTGCCCTGAGGTCCGACCTCGGTGAAGAAGACGTGTTGTCTTGGACGAGACGCTGAACACTATAGAGATGAATCGTGCTGCCAGATTGGATGGGAACCATGTCTTACACAGGGAGCACAAAGAAAAAGACAGCAGCTGAAGAAGAAGGACCTCTCCTCTCCTCCCCTCTCTCCCTGCGGTGAATCTGTCCTTAATTGGACGATTCAGAGAGAAGGGAGGATCGGTTCCGGCAAGGGTGGCGGACGGGGCGCGGCGGGTGGAGCCGAGCAACGCCAAGAGAGTCACCATGATCCCTCGATCGTGTGGCTTTTGCATGGGCATATTAAAGAGATACACCGCGCCCGGTCCTATGCAATCTCGGCCTCGGCTCTTCCGCGTTACCGGACGGTGACGCGCCCCCCATTGTTTGATGCCACGATGCTATGTGCTTGCATGTAGCTTCGTGCCCTCCTAGCCTACTCTTTTCCTATACGAATTTTCGGCATTAGGAGACTCTGTGCACACCTTCTGGTAAACTGGACCCCATCTTCGGGCGCGTGCTCGGACGTGGCAGACCTTTACCCCCCGCAGGGGAGGGTGTTTTCGGGGGGGCCTTAGAAGGCCTGCCTTACGGTGTGCTAGAGTTGCCATTCTTTTGTTGGGGAGGGGTCTGGCAGACCATCTGATGACTGCCACTCTTTTTCTTTCGAATAGGGCGATAGGCAGGTAGAGCCCCCTTGTCAGGCCTTCAGCCAGGTTCTGTTTAATAGCAGCTGCTAGACAGAACATCAAGTTCCCGTCCGTGATAGGAAGTACCTGATAAAGTTAGTCTTTCTCCCTCACTGTGATGAAATAGCCCTGTGGTTGGCTTTTTTCAGAGGGATGAAGGAACTTACTGGAACAGGTACAGGCCCCCTTTTACTCTCAATGAGGTGAAACTTTGGGTGTTTCAGAGAGAAGAGGGATTCACTCTAAACCCACCCTGCCAAAAAACTGCCTGGAAAAAAGTCAGCTCCTCTCCCTCACTGTGATGGAAACGTCTGTGGTTGACTGCTTCAGAGGGACGAAGGAGCTTACTGGAACAGGTACAGGACCCCCCTTCACTCACGAGGTGAACATCCTTTGGATGTTTCAGAGGGGAAGAGGGATTCACCTTAAAAAAACCGTCCTGCCATAGGAACCTCCTGGAAAAATGTTAATTTCTCTCCCTCACTGTGGTGAAACAGTTCTGTGGCCGGCTGTTTTCAGGGGGATCAAGGAACTGACAGGAACAGGTGCAGGACCCCCTCTTTTCTCAATGAGGTGAAACAACCTCTGGGCGTTTCAGAGAAAAGAGGGATTCACTTTGAAAAAGGGTTAACAGGTCCCCTCTGAGGAGCGGAGAGGAACTTCCTGGAAAAAGTGAAAGAGCTCCCTTCCTCACTGAGGGAGGAGCAGAAGTGTTCCCATCAATGATGTCCTGTAGGTGGAAGGACATCCCCTCTGGGATACTCCCAGAGGTTGTCCCCTACCCACGTGTTTGCCGTGCGTGGCACCCTTGTGAGCTGGGAAACGGAGTCCTGGAGGTTGAGCGATGCCGTGCACGAGTACTCCCCTGCGGCTAGCAACACGCCTCTTTGGTCCTCATTCTGGCAGACAGGCGGCCTGATCCAGGCCCGGTCAGGCCCAATCGGCTGGTTTCTCCCTCGGGAGGCTAGGGTCAAGCAGTCATGCTGCCGTTGGTACCCACACCGTCCGTGCGTACCAGTGCAATCGGCTAATTGGCTGCGTATATCCACTCATCACCCCTGTTGCTGTTAGACATTGGTTCTAGCACTCAGCTTCCCCTTGTTGGACTCCGTGGTGGGTGGGGGCGTGAGTGGATGAAGCACTGCCAAGTATATGGAAAATTCAAATCAAAATCCCCCACAGACAGACCTTACTGTTGACGAAAAGAGGGTCAAGATGGTGCTACTTGGCTTCTCAGTCTCATACGATGTGGAGGTGATAGCATCACACCCACAGGTCGTGGAGGCTTCCCGATTGTCGAAGGGGAAGACTCCAAACCCAGGCAAGTTCCTGGTGACCATGAAAGGTAGCCCAAGCTCCACCCTTGATCTGGGTAAACTGGGTTTACCTATCACCTACACCCTTATGTGCCTGAACCACTTCGGTGTTTCAAGTGCCAGAAGTACGGACACCACCAGGCTAACTGTACAGCCAAGCCAAAATGTGGTGTCTGTAGCAAGGCACACAATACCGAGGTGTGCATCAAGGCACATAAAGAAGAAAAGAAGGACAAAAACAGCCAAAATGTCCTAACTGTCCCAAGAGGCATCACGCCTGGAGCCTGGCTTGCTCGGCCAGGAAAGAGGCGGCCCTCAGGCGACAAAAGGTTGCTAAGAAGCGACCAGACTTTGTTCCTGCTCCCCCAGGCACCTACGTCTGGGGAGGAAAAAAAGCGAAAAGGCTTCCCGACCTCCTAAGAGAAGGAAGCTGCCCCCCAGCCGAAACCGGAGATCTCTGACAATCAGGAGTTCCCCAAGTAAAGCAAGTGCAGAGGAACCAAAGGAAGAAAGGTTCCAACAGCACCACACGTCCCCCCCAGACCCAGAAGACATGTTCTTCGACGAGGGGGACATGTCATCCTGATCACTGCTGTAGTCACAGCAGTGGCAGTATCCTTGTCCAGGCCAAGGAAAGGCGGATAAGGCAGTCGACGTTGCCATGACGACATTCAAACAGACTGTAAAAAAGCATAAAGGGAAGGAAGATGGAAAAGGCCAAATCAGCCCAATCCTCTCCCTCACCCAGGTCGAGACTCCCCCCCCTCTCCAACCCAGGCTATGCCTCACAGGCAGAGCCTAGCCAGGCTATGCCCTCACAGGCAGAGCCAACAGGCTGTTCAGTGCCACAAGCCGAATCAGAAGAAGCTGACCCTGCCCGGGCAAGGCCAGCAATGCACAGAAACAGCTGGCCAGAGAAAAAGCCAAACACGAAAAGACAGAGCTACCAAAGGCTCTCCACCCCCCAGTGGATCCAAGGATAGCCTGACAGCCGAAGGGACCCCTCAAGCAGTTTAGGGTCTCACAATGGAGTTGTCAGACTCCGACCATCAATCCGAGTGTGACGATGGTCTCTTATGTAATATCAATTAGTAACATCATGGCACGCAAACTAAGTATTTTTGCCGGGGAACATCTGTGGGGTTCTCCTCAAGGAGTGCCATCCTCCACGCAATAGTGCGATCAAGGAGCATTGACATCGTCATGCTCCAGGAGACTTATCAGCGGAAGCTGTTCGCTTCTCCGGGTATCACGTCTACGCGCTGCCACGTTCCCATGGCAAAAGAGCCTGATGACCCTGGTGAACGCAACAATTCCATGCTCCGCAATAGCCGATGCACCGCACTGTGGGATGTTTTAATCTCTTGCCGTCGAGATTCAATGGCCGGGGGACCCCTGAAATTGTACGTTACAGCAGGCCATACTGTGTAGCTTAGACATCAGCCAGGTATGTGCTTCCACAGCACACGACCGAGTGATCATAGGGGGAGACTTCAATGCACACCACCCCATCCTGGCTCCCTGCAGGCACCGGATGCGGCCGGCCGTCACATAGCCAACGTGCTTGAGACATTCCCCGAGATCGCTCTCCTCAACAGCCAGGAGCCAAAGCATGGAGAGGAGGGGTCCTAGACCTCACCTTGGCCCACTGCGACTCTGGGGAGAGGATTGGCTGGCGTGTCGATGAGACCGTCACTAGTGACCATTATGGCAAATATAACAACCTCATGGATATGGCCCAGCCGAAATACCACGACCGAATCCAAGTGGAAAACAGACAAGGCCAATTGGGGAGGCGTTCAGAGCGCCTTGGCCCGCTGTCTGAGAGCAATGAACCCCCACAGAGCGAAAATGTGGAAGTGCTACAAGCCAGACTTGTAAATGCCATTTATGAGGCAGCCTCACTGACCATACCCAAAACTCGGCCTGGGTCCAAGAGTCACAAGGACGCCCGGTTACTTCAATGACGAGATAGGGGGGTCAAAACCCCAGGGGAAATATGTGCAGAAAACATTCCGAAGGCAAAAAACCCCGACAACCTAGCCTCCTAAGGGAGGCTGTCAAGGACGCCAAGGGGAAAATGCCAGCAGAGTGAGGCAGGAAAAGTGGCTGGAATGGTGTGAGTCCTTCGATCACCGTACCACCCTCTCAGAGCTATGGCAACGGGTCAAGCGAGCCACCAGCCGCTCAGCCCCGAGATGCACGCACCACGACCCCCAGGCAGAGGCCACAGACTGGCGCAAGAGTTCTCTGCGAGAAAGTAGCGACAGTCTGCCAGCCGAACTGAGGCAAGACAAAAACGCCTACAAACAGACAGACTTGCTCACATCAGAGAAAGGGCGCCGAACCCCATAACTCAGACATTATCTTTTCTCTGAGGAACTAAGAGATGCACATAAAGCCAGTTGCAACTCAGCCCCGGGCGATGACGGGATCTCGTACCCATCATCTCCCGCCTGGGACTGGTAGGTGAGCTTGCATTCCTGCAATTCATCAACAAGTCCTGGGAAACTTCCACTCTACCCCAGAGCTGGAAGAGGGCTACCATAGTTCCCATCCCTAAACCAAAGGAGCCGGGGAAGTACCGCCCCATCTCTCTCCACAGCTGTCCCGGGCCCAAAACTGCCGAGAGGATGGTACTGAACCGGCTCCATGGAAAATGGGACCCCCAACATGAACACCTCCACGGGTTCACCAGGGGCATAGCACAGCGCACAGCATAGGCCACCTCTTGAGCACAATAAACACGGCGCATCTGTGGCAGTATTCCTGACCTGGAGAAGGCTTTTGAATTGGCAAGTCCTCTTGCCATTCAGGAGAGTCTGATCCAAAAGGAATCAGAGGTAAGCTCTTGGCTTTTGGGTAGGTGACTACTTTAGGAAAAGAACAGCCAGAGTCAAAATTTCCCAAAGGGCACCTATCAAGCACATGCCACTAGAAAATGGAATGCCACAGGGTGGGGTTCTCAGTCCAGCCCTTTTTAACACACTAATGTCCTGTATCCTCAACATAAACCTCCCAGTGGGGTGCAAGATCATCTCCTTGCAGCGATCTTGCTATCATCTCACTGGACCACAATGCCCAAACAAAGCCCAGCGTTTTCTGGACTTGGTATCCCAGGGGTGGGGCAGGACAGGATAAAGATCTCTGCAGCCAAATCCAAAACCATGGTTCTGAGACAGAGAGTTCAAGGCACAAGTCTGAAAATCCGGGAATGAACTTGGAGTGGGGTTTAGGAATACCTCTACCTTGGGGTAAGGAAAGACCGGACCCTCTCCTACCGCCAGGAGGACCAGAACCAGCTTGACAGAACAAAGGCAAGACTGTCTGTCATGAGAGCAAAGAGTGGAGGAGCATGGGCCCCAAAAACAGAGTACTAAGAAACATTCTACGTACATGCTGTCAGCCCATTGTAGACTATGCCTCCCTCGCTCTGATTGGCATTAAGAGAAAAATTTAAAAACCGATTGGAGACAGTCCAAACGAAGCCGCCCGGGTCATTCTGGGTGCCCCAAGGTGGGCAAAGGTCCTCAACCTCCTAGTGGAGACAAACCTTCTCCCCCTTTGGGCCCCACGAATTGATCTAACGGCAGCACAATTCTTATCAAAGGTCACCAGGCTCCCAGGAACACAAGCCTAGACACAAAAAAGTCAGAACGCCCAGAACAAGATAACGACTGTTTGCAAACAACCCTGGCTGTCTCACACAGCCAGGGTGCTAATACGCCATCAGCTCAAAGAACCGCTACTGGCCAAGGGCATGGACTCCCCACACCCTGACTTTGTCGAAGCTCCGCCGTGGGCACAAACCTCGATAGAGTTCTCGGTCATGAGACTGGCAAGCAAAAAGAATGAATATTGTACCCTCTGGGTTTCTGCCTAAAGACAGAAACCCAGAGTCATTGCAACCATCACCCCTCCGGGGAGCAGAACATATTACACGGAGGATCGGCGATCCCTTTACCACAAATGCAGGCGCCGGCTTCGCAGCAAGGGATGCCACAATATCCATGAGGGTAACAGACAACGCCTCCTCGCTACAGGCAGAGGCAGTTGCTATCATGGGAGCACTGAGTCACGCGTCCGTGAGGGAAGGACACGTGGTCATACACACAGACTCCAAAGGAGCCGTCGACTGTCTCAGCGCGCTCACCCACTGACAAAATCTCCTCTTGACAACCATCCGCACAATAGCACAAAGGATGCTTGCTCAGGGTAAAAAAATTATCATAAACTGGGTTCCAGCCATATAGGATCAGAGGGAATGAGCTTGCTGACAGATTAGCCGAAATCCCGGGCCCCCCAAATCCCATGATAATCATCAGAGCCGAAATTTACTTAGGAGGAAGTGTACGGTGACGGCCAAAATCCTTCCTCCTGCAGCTTCACAGAGAGGAAACGAGATATTCCCCCTCGGCCAGCTGTTTCTCAGGTGCCACAGGCTATGAACCACTGGCACTCTCTGAAATAAACACAGAGGTACCGAAGTCATTCTGCACAGAATGCGCCTAGGTTACCACTGTGCATGGCAGATTATACAAACCATAGAACGTGAAGAGAGGTGTTGCATGCATTGCGGCGAGCCGAACGCCACACTGGTACACTACTTGGAGAATTGCATGCACACGCAATTCCTAAGACAAACTCCACAGAACACAGCCGTCGTGCTGGTAAAGAGATTATGCGAGATGCTTACACCACGGCTACAGGAGCGCCTGCTGGCAATCCCACCGCCACGGTAAGCACCGAGTGTCAGACCAACAAATGAGACAGCCATAAAAGCTGACACAGGCCGGGCCATAAGTGAAAGGCCCGGGCGAAGCCTGAACTTCGCAAATCTCAAGCAAGCAAATGCACGGGAGTTGTCTTGCTTTGCTAGGGGGCTCGTTGAGAAGGACCCCAAAAAGGGTACATTAGGGGCATAGTGGAGGAGTTGGAAGGTCAATTTGTCTGAGAGAACTCTGGTCGACGCCCATCTCTCAGTTGGACTCTGTACGGGCAGAGGATGGTCACGTTGTGTCGGAGACAGGTAAGTTTAGGGCCCGCTGGGCTGAGTACGTTGAGCAACTGTATAGGGTAGATCCCCAACTTCACAACTCCCATTGGCTGGCACACAGCCACTAGTGGCTGATCCACCAATCAGTGAGGCACCACCTTCCACCGAAGAGGTGGAGAAGGACGGTCTCTAGGCTGAAGAGTGGAAAGGCTGCTGGTATTCATGGATTGCTGTAGAGTTGTTGAAGGCGGGTGGAGAACCCATGATCTGTAGCTTGCATGCAATCCGTCTGCCATTTGGAGACGGGTATCTCCTCCTGACTGGAAAAGGGCTTGGTCACCTATCTGGAAAGGAAAGGGGACCCAAAAGGGGCTGTGGCAACTACAGAAGTATTACAGTGCTCAGTGTACCAGGCAAGACCTCCCTCATCTGCTCTTAGCAAGTGATCGCTCTGCCTTTTTCCCAGGTCTGCTGGGGGGAGGCAGGGATGTCCCCTGACCCCAACCCTTTTCAATATTTTTTGGACTGGATACTTGGCCGTGCCATGGACCGTAGTTCCTGTGTGGCATCAATTAGTAATTTCAAAAGGGCACAGACCTTTACTTTGCCCATGATGCAGTGATCCTAACGGAGACATTGGAGGTCCTGGAAATAGTTTCTCAGGGGGCTGCCTGAGGAGGCGAAGCCGTTGGGACTCTAGTCAATTGATCAAGACCAAGGTTCAGGAATTTGGGAACTTGTCAAATGTCGATGTTCAGTCTGCGCATGTCTGTGGTGAGAACATTGAGATCTTGGATAGCTTTACTTATCTTGGTAATGGCAGAGCAATGGAGGCTCTGACCGGGAAGTCACTCAACGACTCGATCTGACCTACAGCGTTATGGAATCACTCAATGGAGAATTTTGGGGCTGTCGGTATTTGACTAGAAGGACTAAGATCAGGCTCCTCAGAGCACTGCTGATCCGGTCTTACTCTATGGGTGTGAACCTGGACACTGAACAGTACTCTGTAGACACGACTTGACTCCCCTTCATGGGTATACCTGGAGGGACCATGTGTCCAAATCAGAGGATACTCCATGGGGCTGATACAAGACCTACTACTAGTCTGATACGAGAACACCAACTTCAGCTCTAGGGGCATGATCCAACTTCGAGAGGTTGACCCGGGTTTGGAGAAGACTAAGGGAAGGCTGGGTGTGGGTGTATTAGATATATTGTTTCCTATGTTGTACCCTATCTACCAAAAATAGCAAACACCGCCCTTCAGAATAGGCATGAACACGCAACAGGAGTGCAAGTTCTCGTTTCCATAACCTGCCAATTTATAATCAGACCAAAGATGACCAGACTTTATATATTTCACCTACGAAAACTAATGTAACTGATGACGCTTAAAAAATTACTTTATCTATTGATGTTATGATTAATGTTTTTAAAAACCCAAACTGCATATTATGCATCTGGCTTTTGGTGAAACCCAAAAATGTCAAAAGGACTGGTTGCAAAACACCGTGAAAAAGTTCTAAGAAAAAGAAAAGTTAAAATCTGTGCGATATTCGTATTATTTTCATTCTAGGGGAAGGGCACAAATACCAGTTTTGTTTTTACACTAAGCAATAACTATGGATTAAATCAAGCCGATTATAAGATTTTCATTAAATTAAGAGTTAATATTTGGCATGCAAAAAGACTCACTTTCCTTCCCACCTACAGGGTCATGGGTCTGATCACTCATGACATGCGAGCCGAGAGATTTTGTCATTTTGCGATGTATAAAATACGGAGATTCACCGCGAGCCTCCTCGCACGGGATCCACCTCCGCCTCTTTGCAGAGACCACATGCAAAAGGCCAGGCTTATGCTACCATTATATTTTTTTATAACTGCATTAATATAGGTTACTACAGCAGTTATAATCTAGAATCCCTTTTTGAAACAGTTTCCCATGTTGGTCACGTATACTAAACTAACCTTGCTGTACAATGGAACGTTTCAAAAGCCGACTTTAGGAAAGGGCAATAAGTTATGAAATTTCATGCATAGTGTTTAGTCTTGACCCCATAGGGGATGAGAGGGAACACGTGAACACTTCCGAATTACTCTGTTCCCTATATACACACTTCTCAGCCTGAAAGTCCCGCGTGGATCATGCCATTACCTTGAGCTGGAGAAGCTGGAGAATTTGTGAGTAAAGAAAGTTTGTGAATCCTTCCCCAGACTTCCCTCGGGAAGAGGAGGCGTGAGGGGAGCCATGCTGCGCCCGGCCTGACCCGCTCAGAGTAGTAACCTCTTTCTTCATAATGATATGAATGAATATATATATATATATAAAATATATTATATATATATATTTTATATATATATATATATAAAATATATATGTATGTATGTATGTATATGGCGTTACCGAGCTACCGTAGATTTTTACTTGTTCCTTTATGATTCGATACTCTGAATTATCTAATGTTTAACACCCCACAATTAAATGGTAAACTGTCACCACTGACTTACTATTATCAAGAAGAAATCAGAAAGATTGTTTTCACTTCATTATTTATTGACTTACTCAATGTTGCCTTAATCTTGGGTTCTAGAATTTTCTAAAAAAAATTGGAGATTTGTTGAAAAAAAGTTCAGGTAACTCACCGAATAACAGATTCAGATTTACCTAGCGTGAGATCTGCTGCGAGACTGACTTTTCATCAAACATTTGTCACCCAGCCTAGCTCTCGTATCTTTCTCTTCTCTTCGTTAGTTCTTTTCCTATACAAACTTCTCATTTGGGTTTTTTCCTCGTCCAACATATTCTCATGGTTAAGACATGCTTACACTATCAACAGTACTCTGCAGTTCACGGTTTTCCTGAGTCAGGTCCTGAGCCAGGTCAAAAACTATTACTTGTGTCCACTTCGCCTGATAAGTCAATGGGTGCGAAAACCCCGTACAAACAAATGGCTGGAGTTGGCTGCCATGTGGTGACATCTGGGTGTGGCTTTTTCCCGGGTTACCTTCACTTTTTTCACTATTTCGCTTGTTAAAGGATAACCCAGGTGTTACACAGGGCCCCTTCTTCAGCTTCGTATGTCCCACACGAATGACGGAAGTACAACCCAAGCAGATCTCCCAAAACGGCAATGATAAGGGATATTGTAATCCTTAACTGTATTGCTGCCGTACAAAGGAAAAACTCCACGTCCTCAATCACAGGGAGATAATACAACCTGTGTATCCCCAGAACTTAAAATCCTCCCAGGACATTGGGCCGCCGAGATGAAAAACCTCTCCGGGGACTCAGCAAAAAAACCGGATAAAATATCTGACTCTACACTTTATTCGTCGGGATCGTAGACAAAAATATTAGGTAAAAAGCCTCAAAAAAGTATGTCTTCCTGGAAATTTTACCACTGCATTGTAAAAGGGGCACAAAAAAGAGTTCGCAGAAAGCA
>NC_051401.1:30754448-30757246 GCF_015228065.2 Penaeus monodon | reverse complement strand
AGCAAAGCCCACATGGCTATGCAATATATCTATATATTATTATATAATATATATATATATATATATATATATATATATATAATGCTAATATAACCATATATATACATATAATATTAATAATATATCATATTAATATATTATATAAAATATAATATATATTATATAATATATGTATGTATATAGACATATATTTACATACACATACACACACACATACACACACACACACACACACACACACACACACACACACACACACACACAGTATATATAATATATATATATATTTATATATATATATATATATATATATATGAAAAATATATATAATATATATATATAATATATGTATGTATGTATGTGTTTTTTTTTTTCTTTTTTAACGGTAGGCTCATGTCTGAGCCGCCGTGGTCACAGCATGATACTTAGTTTTTTTCATGTTGTGATGCTCTTGGAGTGAGTACGTGGTAGGGTCCCCAGTTCCTTTCCACAGAGAGTGCCGGTGTTAGCTTTTTAGGTAATCATTCTCTCTATTTATCCGGGCTTGGGACCAGCACTGATTGACTTTGGGCTGGCTTGGCCACCCAGTGGCTAGGTAGGCAATCGAGGTGAAGTCCCTTGCCCAAGGGAAACAACGCGCCGGCCGGAGACTCGAACCCTCGAACTCAGATTGCCGTCGTGACAATCTTGAGTCCGATGCTCTAACCATTCGGCCATCGCGGGCTTGACGATCAAGGGCTTTCCATGATTTTTCTTGGCAATTTAAAGCGGAGGTTTGCCATTGCCTTCCGCCCGATGTTTTTTTTTTTTTTTCCGAGTCACCATCTCTATTTACCGGGCACTGACTTGGGCTGGCTTGGCCCACCCAGTGGCTAGGTAGGCAATCGAGGTGAAGTTCCTTGCCCAAGGGAAACAACGCGCCGGCCGGAGACTCAAAACCCTCGAACTCAGATTGCCGTCGGGGACAATCTTGAGTCCGATGCTCTAACCCATTCGACCACCGCGGCCCCCATGTATGTGTATATACACACAAATATATATATATATATATATATATATATATATATATATATGTATGTATGTATGTATGCATGTGTGTGTTAATATATATATATATATTATATATATATATATATGATATATATATATAATTTTATATATATATTAAAACGACTGCAAAGCAGCGAGCGAAACATCTGTGTGAAAATAATTGTTACAAATGCCATAATGACAGCTATTACGGGAATGTAATGATATCTGGAAGCAAAGGCTTAATCGATGTATTTACGGCGAAAATACAAATAGTTTATCTTAAATAAATACTACAAGACAAACGAGCCAAGCGTTAATACAGTAGCGTAAATGTGGGTCTACATGCTGCCTCATTTTTATGCCAAACACGGAACACTAACAAACAGGGGGTACTTCCATATTCAGCTAGATAGAATAGGATAATTATACTGTACTGTCTCTGCTATGCATAGAATTTTCGTTTAAGTGACGAGCCACTGCAGTACCTGATGTAGTAATGTAGTAATGTAGCCATATATCTATCTTTTTCTCACTTTGGAGAATGTTTGCAGAAAGCATTAGAATGCAACTATACTTGCCTTTAATAGATGGTTATGAAGATTGTAAACAAGAGGCCCACTAATGCATGATATCGATAAATAGGGATGCAGTCATCCTTCAACCTATAGGACAGTAACAGTGAGAAATATAGTGTTTACCTTCATGCCTTTTTGTCAAAATGTATAAGCTGCCAAAGTGGAGGGGATTGGAATAAAGGGCAAGACGATACATAGAGTGGTCCGGTTCACCGGGCTCCCTTCATTGGCATATCCCGGGCAAGGTCCAGTTCGTAAGTCTGGCTTACAGTAGTGTTAGGGTCTCGCATAATAGAACGTAGGCCGGGCTTTGCTTGAACAGGCTTGATATATATATATATATATATATATATATATATATATATATATATATATATATATATATATATATAGGACTGCCGAAGAGACAGGTCGCTTGGTCATCATCAACCTTCTGCATAATCCTTTACTAATATTTAGCATATATCTGCTATTAATCTATCTTCATCTACTCCAAATCACTCTCACAATTTACCAACATCAACTTTAATCTACCCTTTAATATCTAATCTACCCCAAACTACTATTGATTTCAATTTAATGTGCCTGCATTTCACTAATAAACACTGGTTCGCCAACAAAACTTGACCAAAAGGTACCATGAGTCATAAGCAACGCAGCCATTATAAACTTCACCACGATCCGACAGTAACCATATTCGTAATTTCAAACAAACGTTCTAATAAACGTAATAAAATGTGTTTTCTGCCTACAAAAAAAAATCGATAAATCTACTTTACGTATAAGAATTCCAATTTTAGTGATATAACATTATTTCCACAGGAATTATTGTTAATATCATAATTTAAGCTCCATCAGCAGATCGGGATCATTTGTATTTGCATTTGCATCATCATTTAACAGTAACGCTAACTTCTCACTCTGAAACAGCAACTTGCCCTGGCACCTCATAAGAGAGTGCATTCAGCCCCGTACCTTTCTCCGTTTCCTTTCTGACAACGGATAATTCCTCATTCCTCATAACTAAAAATACATCAAAGAATCCAGTTGTCGAGAAAACGTATTGATAAACAAGTTTTCAATTTTGCTTGAGACTGTGTGTTTGTATTTCTGTTCCCCCGATTTCTACCACAACGGTGCCAGAGCTCTGGTCTCGGAATTCATAATTAATGGAACTATCATTCTGCAATG
>NC_051401.1:30743596-30749348 GCF_015228065.2 Penaeus monodon | reverse complement strand
AAAACCCCAAAAACCCCCAAAGCCCCCAGCGTTTGTTCCTTTTGGCCCCCTTTGAAACCCCGGGTTTTTGGGGGGCCAAAGGGGGGGACAGGACTAAAGATCCGGCACCCAAAATCCAAGCCAGGGGTTTCTGAGACAAGTTTTAAAGGCACATCTGAAATCCAGGGAATGAACGGAGGGGGTTCCAGGAATACTCTCCCTTGGGTAGGAAAACCCGGGGACCCCCCCTTCCGCCAGGGGGTCCATACCTGCTTGCCCCGAAAAAAGGCAGCCTGTTGTCAGAGAGAAAATGATGGGGGAAAGAAAGGGCAAAAGGTACTAAGATATTTACTAATGCTGTCGGCCCTTGGGAAATTATGCCCCCCCGCTTAGGGGCTTTAAAAAAAATTAAAGACCGATGGGGACAGTCCAAAAAAAACCCGCCAGGGTCATTCGGGGTCCCCCAAGGGGGGAAAAGTCCTCAACCTCCTAGGGAAAAAACCTTTTCTCCCCTTGGCCCCTCACAAATTTGTCTAACGGCACCCAAAAATTCTTATCAAAGGCATCCGGGCCCCGGGGAACACAAGCCTAAGACACAAAAAAGTAGACCCTAGAAAAAGAAAAACGAGTTTTTTTGCAAACAACCCCGGGGCCGTCTCCCAGCCAGGGGTGCTAATACCATCAGCTAAAAGAACCGCTACGGGCCGGGATGGACCCCCCACACCCTGCTTTGCCAAAGCTCCCCGTGGGCAAAAACCTCGATAATTTCTCGGTCTGAGACTGGCAACAAAAAATGAATTTTGTCCCCTCTGGTTTCTGCCAAAACGAAACCCAGAGTCTTTCAACCTCACCCCTCCGGGGAGCAGCATTTTACAGGGATGGATCGGGGTCCCTTTGACCCACGGGGCGCCGGCTTGCACGGGGGATCCCCAAAATTCCCATGAGGAACGCAACCCTCCTCGCTACAGCAGGGGCTTTGCTATCAGGGGCACGACACGCGTCCGTGGGGGAAGGAACGGGTAAAACACACGACTCCAAAGGCCCCGACTGTCTTCAGCACGCTCACCCATGACAACCTCCCCTTGAAAACTCCGCACAATGCACAAAGGATGCTTGCTCAGGGAAAAAGAATTATCATAAACGGGTCCCAGCCAATGGGGTCAAGGGAATGAGCTTCTGAAGATTAGCCGAAATCTCCCCCCAAAACCCCATAAAACATCAGACCAAATTTTTTAGGGGGAATGTACGGTGACGGCCAATCCTTTCCCCCTGCAGCTTACAGGAAAGGAAACGGATATTCCCCCCGGCCCCTGGTCTCAGGGCCCAGGGGTATAACCACTGGGACTCTCAAAAAAAAACAGAGGTACGAAGTCATTCTGCAAAGGGCCAGGGTTACCCCTGTGCATGGGGATTTAAAAAACCTAGAACTAAAAAGGTGTTGCATGCATTTCGGCGACCGAAGCCAACGGGGACCTACTTGGAAATGCATGCACACGCAAAATTTCCCAAGACAATCCACAAAAAAGCCGTCGTGTGGTAAAAAGATTTCAATGTTACACCACGGGACAGGGGCGCCCGCTGGCCAAACCCACCGCCCCGTAACCCCGAGTTTCAACCAAAAGGAAAAGCCATAAAAAGGACACAGGCCGGGGCCCTAATGAAAGGCCCGGCAAGCCTGAACTTCGCAAATTCAAACAGCAAATGCACGGGAGTTTTTTCTTGCTTTGCTAGGGACTCTTGAGAATGACCAAAAACTTAGGGGTTTGGGAGGGTTTGGGAAAGGGCAATTGTCTGGAGAAACCCGGGCGACGCCCTCTCTCGTTTTGGGCCTGTACGGGCGAGGGTGGGCCCCTTGTGTCGGAACAGGTAAGTTTTTGGGCCCGCTGGGTGAACGTTGAGCAAAATGTTAGGGTAGATCCCAATTCACACTCCCTTTTCGGGACACAGCCACTAGTGGGTGTCCACCCAACGTGAGCAACCCCCACCGAAGGGGTTGAGAAGGACGGCTCTGGCTAAAGAGGAAAGGCTCTGGTATTCAGGGTTGCTGTGATTGTTGAAGGGGGTGGGAACCCCTGTTTAGCTTGCATGCAATCCTTCTCCTTTTGGGGAGCTGGAAATTTCCTCCTGACTGAAAGGGGGGGGTCTCCCTTATCGGAAAGGGAAGGGGACCAAAGGGACTGGGCATACAGAAGTATTACATGCTCATGTACCGGGAAAGACCCCCTCATCTCCTTAAAAGGTGCATCTCTCCCTTTTTCCCATGCTGCGGGGGTGGGCAGGATGTCCCCTGCCCCCAACCCTTTTCAATTTTTGTAGGGACTGGATATTTGGGGCCGTGCAGGCCCGTATTCCGTGGGGCATCAATTTAGTAATTTCAAGGTCCGCCCTTGACTTTGGCCATGATGCAGGACCTAAGGGAGACATTGGGGTCCGGAAATATTCTAGGGCCTGCATGGGGGGCGACCCGTGGACTCCATAAATTTTGGATCAGACCAAAGGTTCGGAATTTGGAACTTGTCAATGCGATGTTCATCGCGCATTCGGGGGTGAAACATTGAGATCTTGGATAGTTCATTTTCTTGGAAAATGGCAGAGCAATGGGGGCTCTGACCGGGGAAGTCATAACATCGATCGCCTACAGCTTATGGATCATCAATTGGAAATTTGGCGCTGTCGTTTTTTGACTAAAAGGACTAAGATCAGGTCCTCAAGCCTGCTGTCCGGTCTTACTCTATGGGTGTGAGACCTACACTAAAACATTACTCTGTAGAACACTGATCCTCCTTCATGGGGATCCCGGGAGGGACCATGTGTCAATCAGAGGATACCCCATGGATGTACAAGACCTACTACATCGATCAGAGAAACCAATTTCAGCTCTTTGGGCATGACCCAACTTCGGGGGTTACCCCGGGTTTTGGAAAAGCTGGGGAAAAGGCTGGGTGTGGGTGTTTTTAATAATTGTTTCCTATTGATCTATCTACCAAAATAAAAACACCCCCCTTTCAGAATAGGCATGAACACGCAACAGGATTGCAATTTCCTTTTCCATAACCGTGCCAAATTTTTATAATCGACAAAGGTGCCGATTTTATAATTTCACCTAAAAAAACAAATGTAACTATGACGTTTAAAAAAAATTATTTATCTTTTGATTTTATTGATTAATGTTCTAAAAACACCAAACTGCATATTATATTGGTTTTTGGTGAACCAAAAGCACGGACGGGTTTTGTAAAACCCCCGTGAATATTCAAAAAAAGAAAGTTAAAATCTGTGCGATATTCGTTTTATTTTCTTCGGGGGAAAGACACAAATACCAGTTTTTTTTTTTACCTAAGCAATACTAGGTTTTAAACAACCCCGTTATAAGATTTATTAAATTTAAAGAGTTTTTTGGGCATCAAAAAGACTCACTTTCCTTCCCCCCAAGGTTGGGTCTGTCACTCAGACAGCGACCCGGGAAGATTTTGTCTTTTTGCATGTATAAAATGGGAATTCCCGCGAGCCTCCTCGCAGGGGGACCACCCCCGCCTCTTTGCGGACCAATAAAAAGGGCCCCAGTTTACCCAACCCTTTATATTTTTTTATAACTGATTAAATAGGTTACTACGCAGTTTAATCTAGAACCCCTATTTGAAACATTTTCCCATGTTGGTCACGTATACTAAAAAAACCTTGCATGACAATAACGTTCAAAGCCGACTTTTTGGAAAGGCAAAATTAGCAATTTCAGTAGGTTATCTTGACCCCCAAAGGTGAATGGAACACGTAAAACTTTCCAGAATTCTCTGTCCCATATACCTTCCAGCCCGAAAGTCCCGATGGATCATGCCAAATTTCCTTTTGCTGGAGAACTGGAGAATTTGTAGTGAGAAAGTTTAGATCCTTCCCAGACTTTCCCTCGTGAAGAGGAGGCGTGAGAGGAGCCATGCTGCGCCCGCCTGACCCGCCAGAGTAGTAACCGCGTTCTCATAGGATTGATGACTATATATATATATATATCTATATATATATATATATATGTATATATATATTATATATATATATATAGGTATGATAGTGTATTATATGGCGTACCGGAAGCTACCGTAATAGATTTTTGAACTTGTTCCTTTATGATTCGATACTCTGATACTAATGGTTACACTCCACAATTAAATGGTAACCTGTCACACTGACTTACTATTATCAAGAGAAATCAGAAAGTTGTTTTCAACTTGCATTATTTATTGACTAACTTACCTCCCATGTTGTCCTTAATCTTGGGTTCTAGACTTTTTCTAAAATAGAACTTGGGGAGATTTGTTAAAACGTTCAGGTAGCTCACCGAATAACCGATTTCATATTTACCTAGCGTGAGATTTCTGCTGCGAGAACGGACTTTTCATCAAACATTTTGTCCACCACTCCTACAGCTCTCTATCTTTCTCTCTCTTCGTTAGTTCTTCCATACACACTTCTCATTGGTTATTTCCTCGTCCAACATATTCTCAGGGTAAGACTGCTTACAACTACAACAGTACTCTGCAGTTCACGTTTTTCCTAGTCAGGTCCTGATCCAGTCAAAAGCTATTACTTGCTGTCCAACTTCGCACTGATAAGTCAAGGGGGTGCAAACCGCGTACAAACAAATGGGCTGGAGTGGCTGCCATGTGTTGTCACTCTGGTGTGGCTTTCCTGGTTACCTTCACTGGTTTCACTGTTCCGCTTGTTAAAGGAAACCCAGGTGTTACACAGACCCCCTTCTCACTTGCGTATTCCCACACGAAATGACGGAATTACAACCCAAGCAGATCTCCCAAAACGCAATTGATAAGGGATTTGTATCCTTCCTGTAAGTGCTGCCGTAACAAAGGAAAAACTCCACGTCCTCAATCACAGGAAATAAGACAACCTGTGTATCCCCATAACTTAAAATCCTCCCAGGACATTGGGCCGCCGAGATTAAAAACCTCTCCGGTACTCAGCAAAACAACCGGTATAAATATATCTGACTCTTACACCTTTATATCTTTCGGGTCGTAGACAAAAATCATAGTAAAAATGGCCTCAAACACAGTATGTCTACCATGGTAATTGTATCCACTGCTTTGTAAAAGTGGCAACAATAGAGTTCGCAGAAACGCATTTGAAGGTCCTCGCAAAGGAGTTATATACCTTCCGCGGCACACGTTCCATAAGGGTACTGAGCCACATTTCCAGTACTATGCATCAACATCAAACGTGATACCATGCTTAGGATTCATTCAATAAGGACCGGAATTCCGTGGTGTCAACATACTCTAACTCTGAGACGGCAATTCCAGCCGCGGTGGTGAACGTCGCTTTCAGTGACAAGGAAGGACAACTCTCAACTGTGGTCCCACAATCCACAGAGTCAGCATAGGAAGCCATGTATGCAATGGCAGGATCTCTTCATTCTGTCAATCTAGAATCTGCCACAAGCATTGATACGATCCGCAAACGGAAGAGCGAATCCTCATGAGGAGACAATAGACAAGCAGAACCCAAAATAATGCTGGAGTCCTCGAACAATTAGAAATCTCCTTGCACTATATTGATCATTACATTATTACTAAACTTTTTTTTCCCCCTTTCTTATAACCCAGCAAGCATAATTGATTACATTCGCATAGAGATGTCGGAATATTTAATGACTATCCTCTGATGCCAAAATTAATCTCTAGTGCTTGTGTGCTTAAATGCTAAACCCGTTCACGAAGAAGTTTTAGCATTTAAGGCACATCATTGCTTTAGTGAGGCAATCCCG
>NC_051401.1:30734438-30735996 GCF_015228065.2 Penaeus monodon | reverse complement strand
CCGATAGGGTTATCCACCAAATCAGTGAGGCACCACTTCCACCGAAGAGGTGAGAAGGACGTCTCTAGGCTGAAGAGTGGAAAGGCTGCTGGTATTCATGGATTGCTGTAGAGTTGTTGAAGGCGGGTGGAGAAGCCATGATCTGTAGCTTGCATGCAATCCTGTCTGCCATTTGGGAGACTGGTATCATTCCTCCTGACTGGAAAAGGGGCTTGGTCATCCTTATCTGGAAAGGGAAAGGGGACCAAAGGGACTGTGGCAACTACAGAAGTATTACAGTGCTCAGTGTACCAGGCAAGACCTCCCTCATCTGCTCTTAGCAAGAGTGCATCTCTGCCTTTTTCCCAGTGTCTGCTGGGGTGAGGCAGGGATGTCCCCTGACCCCAACCCTTTTCAATATTTGTATGGACTGGATACTTGGCCGTGCCATGGACCGTAGTTCCTGTGTGGCATCAATTAGTAATTTCAAGGTCACAGACCTTGACTTTGCCGATGATGCAGTGATCCTAACGGAGACATTGGAGGTCCTGGAAATAGTTCTCAGGGCGCTGCATGAGGAGGCGAAGCCGTTGGGACTCTCAGTCAATTGGATCAAGACCAAGGTTCAGGAATTTGGGAACTTGTCAAATGTCGATGTTCAGTCTGCGCATGTCTGTGGTGAGAACATTGAGATCTTGGATAGCTTCACTTATCTTGGTAATGTGCAGAGCAATGGAGGCTCTGACCGGGAAGTCACTCAACGACTCGATCTGACCTACAGCGTTATGGACTCACTCAATTGGAGAATTTGGCGCTGTCGGTATTTGACTAGAAGGACTAAGATCAGGCTCCTCAGAGCACTGCTGATCCTGGTCTTACTCTATGGGTGTGAGACCTGGACACTGAACAGTACTCTGTAGACACGACTTGACTCCTCCTTCATGGGTATACCTGGAGGGACCATGTGTCCAATCAGAGGATACTCCATGAGACTGATACAAGACCTACTACTAGTCTGATACGAGAGCACCAACTTCAGCTCTATGGGCATGATCCAACTTCGAGAGGGTTGACCCAGGTTGGAGAAGACTAAGGGGAAGGCTGGGTGTGGGTGTATTAGATATATTGTTTCCTATGTTGTATCTATCTACCAAAAATAGCAAACACCGCCCTTCAGAATAGGCATGAACACGCAACAGGAGTGCAAGTTCTCGTTTCCATAACCGTGCCAATTTATAATCAGACCAAAGAGTGACCAGACTTTATATATTTCACCTACGAAAAACTAATGTAACTGATGACGCTTAAAAAAATTACTTTATCTATTGATGTTATTGATTAATGTTCTAAAAACACCAAACTGCATATCTATGCATCTGGCTTTTGGTGAACCAATAATGTCACAGGACTGGTTGTCAAAACACCGTGAATAGTTCTAAGAAAAAGAAAAGTTAAAATCTGTGCGATATTCGTTATTATTTTGCATTCTAGGGGAAGACACAAATACCAGTTTTGTTTTTACACTAATGCAATAACTATGGATTAAATCAAGCCGATTATAAGATTTTCATTAAATTAA
>NC_051401.1:30696938-30719438 GCF_015228065.2 Penaeus monodon | reverse complement strand
CTCATGTTATTCGTTTTTTTTTTCTCTCTCTCTCTTAATTTTTAGTGGCCATTGAGTGCAAATTAGAATACTCCTTCCCCAAAAAACAGTCTTGAACTTATTTTGGAGTTTAATCTTCCGGCCAGATTATTAGAGAAGCTGTCTTAAAAGGCAAGATTTGTTGTAGCTCACATGGCGGTACGCCATCCGCAATCCTCCGCTGAATTAAAACCCTATAATTGCCTTTTATGGAGATGCTTGGTAGTGTTCTTCTGCCTTGGTGGAGATGATATGTATGCCATCAGGCTGGGCAAGGATGATTGGTAACATGGTGATGTCTAAGAACTGGCGGCTGCCGGATAGCGGCTGGAACAGGCCTTGCCGGAATTCATATTTATTTTATCAGTGTTTTTGTTGCTATCGTTATTATTATTGTACTGGCAGTTATTTTCAATACTAGTGTTTTTTATTGTAACTGTTATCGCTATTTTATTATTATTACTTGTCATTATCATTATTATTGTTATTGTCATTATTATTACTATTATTATTATTGTTGTTGTTGTTCTTGTAGTCTTGTTGTCATTGTCATTGTCATTATTATTAGTCATTATCTTTGTTTTTATTTTATCATCGGCAACCCATGGCAGAGAACCGCAAGTTGTACCCAGCTTCTTTTATCTTTGAATCATAGTCTATTATTGTTTGTGACGGTGATTCGATCTATCGCAGAGATTAGACCCCTTCCAGAAAGTGCCGCGGGCGCCCTTGCCACATATACTTATATGATGATGTTATCCTCGCACTAGAGGCCCTGTTGCTCACTGGGCAACGCACTTCAGCAACGAGGCAACTGCCGTGGACGCAAGGGTCGACTGGGAGTGAAACATTTATTTCGTTTTTCTCTCACCGAAATGCGAGTGTTAGAATCAGAAGCAACTGTGTAGATGAATGGAATTTTTTGTTTTTCGAATTCTTCTGTATACGAAATAACTTGACTGAATCTTCACTCCAGTTTTCATCTGTACCCTATAGAACTTTAGTAGAATCCAACACTTTTTTGTGAAAGTTTTTTTTATTATATAAATTTCGAAACTTGTGCGCCGGGTCTGCAGCCTTTCCTGGAGTTCAAGGAAATCGGATATTTTTATTTGCTTGGAAAACCACGTAACAGTATTTTCTGAACGTTTTCTCTCTGTCAGCATCAGTTCCATTCGTTAAACTGTAATATTTATTTATTTAAGTATAAACTTACTCATTTGTTTAGTTTGTTTACCCAGAGAGAGAGAGAGAGAGAGAGAGAGGGAGAGAGAGAGAGAAAGAGAGAGAGAAAGAGAGAGAGAGAGAGAGAGAGAGAGAGAGAGAGAGAGAGAGAGAGAGAGAGAGAGAGAGAGAGAGAGAGAGTGTGTGTGTGTGTGTGTGTCTGTGTGTGTGTGTGTGTGTGAAGGAAAGAGAGAGTGAGAAAGAGAAATACAGAGAAAAGGAAGGAGAGAGAGAAAAGAAAAAAGGGAGGGAAAGGAGAGTGAGAGAGAAAAGGAGAGAGAGAAAAAAAGAAAGAAAGAGAAAAGGAAAGCGAGGGAGAAAGGAGAGTGAGAGAAAGAGAGAGGGAATGAGAAAAAAAGGAAAGAGAGAGAGGAATAAAGGAGAGAGAGAAAAAAAAGGAGAGGGGTGGAGAGAAAGAGATTGAGAGGATTTTTTACTGTTATTTGTGTATTCATTTGTGAATATAACACTAAGAGCTTTAATGATGTACAATATCTACGGCTAACCTGCTATTCAACAGTGCATATATGCATATATATATATATATATATATATATATATATATATATATATATATATATATATATATATTTTTTTTTTTTTTTTTTTTTTTTTTTTTTTTCCTCATCTAAATACCTTCTATTAACCTTGGACGGGAAACCCAATGTACCGGTAAAATGATTTTGCCCGCAAGCACTTGAACATCTCAAAAACACCCGACCAACGACAACCCTACCTCGATTCTGCGAAAGCGTTCATGATCTCGAGTAGTGAACGTGTTTCGCCCCCTCTTCGCAGTGCACTTCAATACGCAAGGAGACTACTGACCAACAGAACGGGTTCGTATTCAAGGACTCCGGGATTTTCTTTAGTTTTTGCTGCGCCCAAGTTCAGCATATACCTGGTAACCGAGACGTATTTCATGAATGTAAATAAACAGGTATTTTTTTGAAGGATTACTTCTTATTTTCATTCTCCGTCGGATCAGATCAAATACATTTAATGTACTTAATAGTTTTCTAAGGAATAGATTATGGAATTGATTATAGGTGGTGTGTTAACTGACCGTCTTCCCAAATATTCTCATTCATAATTTCATTTACCTTATTGTTATATTCGCTTCGTCGATTTTGTGCTACTGCATTATTTTCAGTGTCACTATCATCATTACCAATAATGAAGATAACACACTGACAAATTATGATAACAGTAAATTATAATGATAATGTTGCTTTCCCGTTAGTTCACCTCCTCCTACTACTCCTGGCACGATCACTACCACGACCATGTAATGTTACAGCTACAATATTATTTTTCTCTGCATCCCACGCACGCTCTTTGAAGAGAGAGAGAGAGAGTAGTGTGGGGGGGGGGCAGACAGAGAGACAGAATAAGAAAGAAAATAGTGGGAGGGAAAGACAGACAGACAGAGACAGAAGCAGAGAAAGAGGTAGGCAAATAAAGAGAGTAAAGAAAGGGAAATAACGCTGCATTCAAAGACAGATGTGCATTCGAGGCAAGTGGCCTGTATTACGTGCCTTGACTCTCGACTGATCAGTCCCGTTTGTTGTTTTGAAGCGATATGCTATTGTTAGAATTTTTGTGAAGGTATATTTGGACGAAGGGAAAGGGAAACGGATTTAAAGAGGTGAAAATATTGAGGAAATGCAAGTTATATACATATAAGAGGGACTCCGTAAAGGTATTGTATTTTTGTAGCCTGAGTAATATGCATCGGAAGTTGCTCGTCCGGAAATGTTACCACAGTATTTCGTATTTTGGGATATGGCTGCATACACGCTCAAGAATTGTTTCCGATTTTATTCATTTCCATCTCATTACCAAACAAAAGTAAAGAATGTCTCACTTTGCTAGATGGGATTTGCGATATCTATTATCGTTCCGCTTTATAGCGCCTGATTTATTCATCTTGAATACGAAATTGACATGTTCAGAAGTAAATACAGGACAGACATGTTTTTTTTCTTCATTGATATATATATAGGAGATACAAATACATACAATATACGTGCGCGCACACACACACACACACACACACACACACACACACACACACACACACACACACACACACACACACACACACACACACACACACACACACATATGTATAATATATGTATATATACATATGGTTATATATGTATATATATATATATATATATATGCATATATATATATGGTCTCTCTCTCTCTCTCCTCTCTCTCTCTCTCTCTCTTATATATATATATATATATATATATATATATATATATATATATATATATAAATGCATATATATATATATATATATATATATATATATATATATATAATATATATGTGTGTGTGTGTGTGTTTGCTTATGTGTATGTGTATATATACATGTAGATAATACATAAACACAAGTGTCCACGCAACACCAGTTTTTAAGAATCAAGGTTAGCACGTGTAACAAGTGTCTATGACTCACCATCGAAACAACTGTTTGAAACAGTTGTTTTACCAAGGATTACCAAGAACTCGAACAAGGTTATGCCTTCAAAACGCCCACTTATGCAAGGCAGCCCACCCACACAGTCCAAATAAATTACCGACTCTACGCGCCCATATTTTCTCTTCAGCATTCCCGCATTGCAACAACGTGGGTGAGAAACCGCCCTTTGGACGAGGCAGATAAAATCGTTCCTTTTTCAACGTCCACACCAAAGAGAGCTCCTAGTTATTTCTTCATGTTTTGATTGACATATAGGAACTTAAGTCTCTTGCCTTGGCCACAGGCCGTGGGTAATCAGAAGCTGACCTACATTTCCTTCCAGGACAAAGATGCCGTTGACGTGTACCTTCCCTTCTGTCGCAAGAAAGTGTCAGTAACATCATTCCATTTTTGGAAAGTTATGTAATAAGGAGCATTCAGTATTTTTGTAACGAAATGTCGATATGTAATTCATGTAGGTAATACATGTGAATATTGAGTTTAAGATAAATACTTAACAGCTTATCAGGTTAGCAGACAGCATAGTTTTCTGTTAATGCAGGACTGCCTGAAAGCTGTAAGCATGTATATATGTTGAGATTATTTTACTTATGGCACCTTTTTCAACTTCCGCTAAAGTGTTTTGATCCATTGTTACAGGATGAAACAGACCAGGACATGCTTTGAAACCTTGATCTGTGCTGTTATTGTACGTGTTGATTATGTTATTATAGGAGTAACTGCAGGCATTCAAGGATTTAGGGCATGGGGTGGCAGCATGGAAGAAACAAAGGTTTTGCGACTGATAGGCAAAATATTGATTGGGAGAAAGGACGGAGATAGATTGAGAGATAGAAGGCAGCTTAGGAACTTCATAGATGCTAACAATCGTGGACGTGCGTGCAGGTAATACTGGGCATCATTCTCTGCCTGCGCGCATCTTCCCGCCCGCATGAATATACAGTATGCGGAGGCCCTCTGCTGGCGCCCAAATGGACCTCCGGCATGCGAGCGCCGCCACCATCGGGTGAAAGTGATAGGACACACATCGCCTGCCGAAGAGAAGGATTTCTGATTAAGAATTTGGGTTTTCAGAAAGTGGAAAGTGACGAGCGGTGGAGTGTTCAGCTCTCGTTATTCTGTCTCGCGCTCCAACGTTGTCTCCGCGTTCATCATTGCTGGCGTAAGGACCCATTAACATTTCAATCATTCTCAGGACTGGTATGACGAATTGTGCTTTTGCCTCAGTGTCACCTTACATACGGACACTTGTGTTCATCCTTTATTGTGTATATATCTTTTACTTGTGAATTATACTTGAAAGATATTACGTAAATTGTCAAACTGTTGCTAAGAGGAACCTGTTATCATAATCGAAAGTTCGTATTACACATCGAATCATTTATCAATTAATTTATTTATGAATTAACACGTTACTCAAAACATGAGCATCACTACAGTTCGACATTCTTTAAAAAAAGATAATGATTTCTTCCTCGTCGAAGTAAACATTTGTTTACATCTGGATAAAGATGTTCAAGATTTTTTTTTTTTTTTTTTTTTTTTTTTTTTTTTTTTTTAGAAAACTGAAAGTATCGAATAAAGTCGGCCAGCGTAAATCCCAGTCTTTATTATTTCTCCAGATTTACATTAAGTTCTTTGTAAAGGCAAGTGCAGACGGCTAGAGCAACGGCTTATTCCGCAGAGAGTAAAAGAAAAGCACAGCACCTGACCGTCACTTCATTTCCCTGTTACCCATCAATGGGTCCCTCTAATGTCGTGCAAACCGAAATGATTTATATAATCCGGAAGATGTTGCGAAAATCATTTCAGTCGCATCACCCTCTCCTCCAACCTCAATGCAGCTGATACTATATAGACGTGAAGTGCGCCCCTTCCCTCGCCCGATTTGGATCAGCCTCCCGACGCGGCCCCTCGTATCGGGTGCGCGAAGGCAGGTCGGATGTGTCAATCATCGCGCTCTTCCGCTGCTGAGCTCGTCCAACGGTCTCCGGCCATCGGGATGTTTTCTTGTTGATGGGAATCACGCGCCACGCTGTCTCGTTCTAAAGCAGCCCTTGCGATTTCCCTACAGTATATTCTACCTCTCCATCGGAAGTGCATTATCAATCAACATGTAAACTAGTGGAAATAACATATTGATAAAGGATTTCGTAAAATAACAGTGCTAGAATGGAAAAGTACATGGCACTTCCCCTCACAAAAGTGCTTACTCCCTCCCCCTAAGCCAACACTGCTCACGTCCGCGCTTGCATTACATCACGCCTCTGTCCAAGACGCATGGCGAGCTGAGTGCGTGGACTTTGCTATTACTTCCGGAATTACTAAAATCCTCGTTTTCATAAAACAAGAGAATAGCAATGTAAAAATAGGACCTGAATAAAGCAACTGAATAACTGGATATTTTAAAAGCACCTTTTAAATGTTGATTGTATTGTTTTTGAAGACAGGGTTAAAAATGAGATAGATTAGAAAGATGGTAGGAAATTCGTTCTGACACTGTTCTCTTTATATGCTCTGCCTGGTGTCCCTTCGTTGTCACAACTGGACTAGCTGATACGCTGAGCTAAACGTACTCCTCTTGAATTGCTTAAATCACCTTAACTCAGGTCTTGCTTTCCTGCCGTTACGCAGTGTTGAAATATTATCTTCCAGAGCAGATCGCCATTACAGGTATCACTTTTTACGGTTGCATCACATGACGTTGTCATATAATCGTGGAATTCTCTCAGGTATAATGTTTCAGTGAATGACCGTCGAAATTCCAAAATTAGGAAGAGCAAAAAGGGGATATCTTATTGAATACAGCGTATAAAAAATGTCTATTCAATTTGTGCTTGCGCGCGCGCGCACACATGCGCACATGCACACGCACACGTGGACACACGTGCGAACCCAGGTGGTTGAGGAGAGAGAGAGGTGGGGGGGGGGTATCGAAAAGCGAATAGAACAAAGCATTAAGTACTGAGACTACTAAAGTATTTGGGAAATTATGGAAAACTGCACGTGACCAGTGAGTCAAAGCTCCAAACCCCACGAGTGGACATACGGTTTCACAGGAGGCCAGGCAATGTAGGCGTGCGAACCTGCGACTTCCGGCCGAGCAGTTGTTCAAATGCTGAAGGTACAAGAGGCGTGTGGGCCCCCAACATACCCTCTGACATCACAGACCTCGGATATGATGCCACTGAGGTCCCGGAAACAGTTACGTTGCTGAAAGCACGCACGACTACGGGAATTTCTCAATTAACTATAATAGTTTCGTGAAATCCGATAACTATGATAAATAAAATCTTGAACTTACATTCTTCGCGTGAGTAGTGAATATTATATGGGTGCAAAGGCCTTAATAGCGCGCAACGGCAGGAAGCTCAAGATATTTCTATTAATGGCCATCGATTTCTGAAGACCGTGTGCTTGTAAGTAATCCCCACATCTTAGGTCGGACGATTCCGTTCATCTTTCAGTGTCTCGGTTCAACACTTGCCGTTATTCCGCGGAAGTTGATATCCATATTTCACACATTTACAGTATATTACTAAATGTTATTAACGAATGGTAATTGGCAGTCTAGGTTTACCAGGGCTTTGCAATATTGAGTACTTTTTGTAGTATGCTGTATTTATTTAAATGTTAGTTTATTTGACTTATTGTTATATGTTATTAAAACTGATTAATAAAAATGTAACTGACATGACAGTGAGAGGAACCCACGGTAAATTCTACTACATATCCTGTAGGCTATGCCTGTAATGATTTTTTTCTATTTATACAACGGAAATATGCAGTCCTTCCATATGAGTATACAGATCTATACATTCTTAGAACAGTCATTATGCGTTTAATCTCTGCACTACTAAGTACAATTTGTAAGTTCGTAACGGTCGTTGGCAGTGCGGACCACATGGCCGCGGCAGCACTTGGCGCAGGCTTCTCCGCGTGTGTACTCGGTTTATAGACGTTACTCTCTTCATATAAACAATGTGATCGACACCAATAATGTCATGTAGATTTTAAAGTGGTTTAGTTCATTCAAATCTGGTTAACCGGAAACCTGTAGGAACCTCCTCTAAACTCGTGCCCTTCGTATATAAACATATTATTTCAGGCACTTCCCATCCTTAAACTAAGGAGTCCCCTTCCTCTCTCTTTACTTCATCCAACGTTGGCACCGAACTGCCGCTGCCCTTTCCAGCCATACCCTGAACCCTCCCGCATCTTACCCTCGCTCCTCCCCGCCCTCTTCCCCTTCCCACACACCCTTTCTGGTCCGTTGGAATTGCTCTTGTATTTTATTGTTTAATTTGAGTTTGGGCAATTTGGCCATTAGGTTGAAGGTCATTTTCACAAAATGCCATTTATTTTCACTCAAGTCCCTTTTATTGTTCGTGGATTTTAACGTCTTATATTTTGATATTTTTGTTTATCAGAAAGAAGCAATGCGTTCAAAGAAATCGTTTCGCCCATCACGAAACACTAGACCTGCCATTTGCCTTTTGCCACAGCTATCGAGTCCGTTAACGGGCATCGCCCCCTAAGCGAGTATTGCCCGGCCGTTGATACAGCGCCTTTTCCGGTTGCTAATATGAACGAATAGGACAATTAACTGTCATTAGCGATTTGAAATCCCCGTGTCTAGCCGTTGTTACTGACCATTCAAGAAGAAGATTGGTGTCATGCTTGATGTCACGCTGGCAGAGGCGCGGTATTAGCGAGTGATAAGCGGGCGTGCGGGAGGGATGTTGTAATCTGCTTTTATTAACTTCGCTTCTGCCGACTTATACTGTTACACCCGCATACTCTTGTACACGTGGGATATCATAGAAATACGCTATTCGCAGAATAAATTGCGGTTAGTCTGATGTTTCTTCTCCCCCTCCCCCCCCCCCCCTCTCTCTCTCTCTCTCTCTCTCTCTCTCTCTCTCTCTCTCTCTCTCTCTCTCTCTCTCTCTCTCTCTCTCTCTCTCTCTCTCTCTCTCTCTCTCTCTCTTTCTGTGTGTCTGTGTCTTGTTTTCCTCACATATTACCTCGCAGTCTGTCACTTGCCCATAATTAAAGACTTTATCGCAAGAGACCGAAAGAGGTTGCATTAAAGGAGTGTGGCGTGGGCGCCATGTGGGCAAAGTGTCGGCAACTCTGATAGCGAGTAGGTTAGGGGAGCCGAGCACTTTAGAGAAATGAAGGCGGTGGCAGAGGGAAAGGGGCATAGAAGGGCGCCGTGAAAGAAAAGGAAAGAAGCAAAAGCAGGGAAATTGTGTGTGTGTGTGTGTGTGTGTGTGTGTGTGTGTGTGTGTGTGTGTGTGTGTGTGTGTGTGTGTGTGTTTTCACAGGAAGATCGAAGTATTTTGCCATAGAAAATGTGGGCGCCTCAACTCACATGTTGTCGTTTTTATCGGGATTTTAGACTGAGAAAGAATGTAGCAAGAGGGCGGGTTGACCTATTCTGCGGGGTCATGGCAGGTTTCTAAAAAGATAGAAACAAAGAGATCTTCATATAGGGATAAATGTGAACGTGAAAGAATGGTGGTTGATGAAGCAGACTTGGTGTTAGATGTAATATGTGCCTGCGAATCAGATGCCGAGAAGGGATTAAGAGTACTTGATCCAGTTCCGGGAGCGAGGGGAGAGGCAGCGGTCTTGAGGAGTACCAGACGGCGGAGGGGGGGGGGCGAGCCTCGGGTTGGGCGGGCTGGCTGCGTGCGTGTGAAAGGTAGTGAGTGGGAGTGGCAAGAATTGAAGAGGTCACGACCTAAGTGGTGATCTGGGGGTGACGTAAGGGTATAGTCATTATTAAACTGCATCGTTTCGGCGGCGATCAGTAAGGCTGATGTTGCGAATATTTCCCCGTTTTTCAGCGGCGAATGAGTTCAATGAAAATATTTTTAGAGACCTCAAGAAGTAATTAAGGGAAGAGGTTTCAACTGATTTTATACCTCGACGGGTGTCTGTGAATATAATTATAAATTTACTTCTTTGCATTTATTTTATGAATTTTATTGATGATTCGTTGTGTAAGTGATGGTACTAGTACTGACACATCTTTTTTACAGAATCGTATCCAGTTCTCTTGAAATTAATTCTCGGGAATGTAATTGCCAGTACCCTATTTGTCATCTACTTTATTTTCATAATGTTATTTCCTTATTGAAGCCTTTACTGTCACCACAGATGTTATTTAAATAATCATCATTTCATTACATTTCATTGTTACTATAGTCTGAAACAGGGACGTCGGGTGCGATTGAGGGACATTTACCGTGTCACCCGTTAATAAGGGAAAAATTCCATGAAAGAAGAGAACTGAGACGTCGGCAGTAACCCTGTGACCGAGTGACGTCAGGCGGGTATATGTAACATCTTATGCAACCGACGGAGGACAAGGTGTCGAATGTGTCCAGAGTAGCATCCGGTGTTATTTTAGGACTTGGCGCGGCGGTGCCTCTCGGGGGACAGACGCCGAGGGCGAGGGAGGCTAGCAACATCGCGCTAAGGTCACGAGGGGCCGTTTATAAAAAGTGCGCCACTCCCACGAGGGCGCGCCAGTGCCGCTTGGGAAAGGCAGCGCGAGATAAAGGGAAGGAGATCCTGGAAATGCGGGACAAGAAACAAGAACAGACAACGAAATAAGAGAGGACTTCATAAATAGGAGAAAACGAAGAGTGTCGTGTAGGAAGCGATCTGAAGAAAAGACACGTAGGAGGAGAAGAGGCAGCGGGGATGAAGGAGAAGGAAAGAATGATTGGATAAATGGTTGAGAGAGAACGAGGGCACGATTTCCAGTGAAAGCAGAAACAAGAAAGGAGAGGGAGGGAAGTCGTGATAAAAGTGAAAGGTAGATTTTGCATCGAAAAGAGAGTAAAGGTTCAATACGAATGAAAGAGAAGGAATACGAGAGGGACCCAACGGGGATGAAACTTCCTCTTGACATAAAGATACTCAAGACAAGAAGGCTTGCAGGAGAGCGGATAGGAGAGGCAATATGAAGACGATATCCACGCACGAAGAGGAAGAGGAGAAGGCGGCGATAACCGGCAGGCGTGTAAAGGATGTGGTTAAGTGTGAAGCGCCGTGAAAGATTTTTTTCTTGCGAAAAATATATTCTTCTTCCGGCTGATGTGAGTTTGGAAATCTTGTTTTACGATGAAGGAAATTAATTATGGCAACTCAGGATCTTGCTTGCAGCCAAAGATTCTTGAATAAAGTAGGAGAATTCTATTCGGAATAAACGAACCACTGAATAGGAATATATATATATATATATATATATATATATATATATATATATATATATATATATATATATATATACGTACATGCACATACATATATTATATGTGTGTGTGTGCGTGTGTGTGTGTGTGTGTGCGCACACTTATGTATGTAAGTATCAGTATGTGTTTCGTATGCGTTTGTATCATTCATAGTCTGTCAGCCCCCCCCCCCTCTCTTTCTCTCTCTGTCTGTCTGTGTCACCCCCTCTCTCTGTTCCTCTTTCCCTCCCTCCCCTTTCACTCTCTTCTTCCCTTCCTGCCATTCTCCATGCCTCTCTCCCTGTGTCCCTCCCTCCCTCCCATTCTCTAGAGGGTCGGGAGTAAGGCTTGTTTACAACTGAGTCAAGGGTCTAAACAAAAATCGACATCCCCCACCAGAGTACAACCGTCGATGAGAGAAAAAGGTGAAAACAATGTAATGAGCACAATTGCCGGATGTATCTGGGGTTGGAGATCAGGGGTGTTGGTGGGGGGGGGGGGGCTCAAAGGGGAGGAGTTAAAATCCCTGCGTAGAAGAGCCATTTTGGACGCGTCAGGCCGTTGTGGATGCTTTGGGCGCGGACTAAGTGCGTCTCCAAGAAAACGACCAGCTAGGATGCACGCGGGAACGAAAGAAATGAGACAGGTTAACTGCTCTCAGAATTGCACGTACAAAAATCGACTATTTTCAGGAAAGCTGACACGTCGACTGTTAGCATAGGCTGACTATTCAGAAAGGCACATAGGTCTAAATAGGTCAAATGTAATCAGCAAAGCAGGCACCTTGGTCAATTACTATCAGAACACTGGACAGGTAAGCAGGTCGACTGTAATCAGGAAAGATAGGCACACTGCTCGACTCATCGGGAAAGCAGACATGCCGATAATCAGCAGGAGAGGCCGGCACGATGACACAGAACAAGGACGCCATAGGAGAGCCTTAAGTTCTAGAAGACGGATAGAGCACACGAATAGCCAGGCAGGAGAGGAAAACAGGCAGACGTGGAGGGGAAACTGCGCTAAAAAGTGAGGATTCGGAAGTAGGTGACAGCGCAGTCGGAGCTTTCGAGCTTTCACTGCATGAATGTCGCACTAAAAGCGACTGATGTGTTCTGTTTCTAATCATTTTGTCATTGTTTCGTTTTCTTGTTTCGCTTTGTCGTGAGTTGGAAATTATCATTGTCATGAGGCGATGGCACAAGAACGTTTCGTTTCCCACGACTTTGTGATCTGCCTAGCAGAAATGTCGTCATATATTTCATTAATGGTGTAATGATGTCATTTCAAATGTCAAAACCTCATTGCGTGGTCGTTAATTTCGGCGTCATTATGTCATGCATCTATGCATATTAACAACGTCAAGTTCAGATGCCTCCCCTTGTCTTGCTCATTCCACTGCAAAACGTTTCAGCTGCCATCTCTCGGTGCCATTGGTGTGGCAACCAATGTCGTTTGTTGTGTTTTTAATGCAACATTTCCAACTATTGATATTAACGTCAAATCATGAGTTCTCAGCACTACGCATATGTCGACTCCCTATCCAAGGCCCTAATAATTAACAGTGTTCGGCACCACTGCAAGGGGGGAGCGCATGAGCGTGACAAGGGAAAATGGCAATACAATTGTTTTACTGAATCCACCAAAGGGCGTAACCTCATACCATGTAGATTGCTGAAAATTTGAATAAATAAGACAAAGAAGACAATGGATTTTTTTTATGTCACTTTCTTAAAGGAGTGATTTCCTGTCGCGCGAACCCAACGGTGTACTCTTCCGTGTGTGTATTGTCTACTACGCCTTACTATCTATACGGAAAGTTGAGTCTAATGTGTGGCGATAATTAACTTTCTCTCTTTGTCTTTCTTGTGTCATTTGATAGAGAAATTCTAAACAGATACATTTCAGGAAGCTTTCCCATATGCGTAGCGTTTTTGCGAGACCGAAGACATCTTGAGAGATTATTATTTTATTGTTGTCGACTTCCATTTTTGAGCAACGTAATTGACTCCTTTTACTTGTATCAGCGTTCTTTTCAGATTTGCAGCGTCAGGGAGAAAGGATCTCTTTGAATGTATTATTTTGTCAGTGAGATTTTCTGAACCTAAAGGCCTAAGCAGGAAAATGTGTTTTTTATATTTACGAACAATTTTGAATATTGTTTTTTCATCATTTATTATGAGTAGTTTGAAGTGATAACAGTATCTGAAATTTATGCATGAATCATGTAACGGAGAATGTAAGATTGTCGCAATAGCAGTTCGTTAAAATTCCCCTTTCATTTTGGAGTTAACATTTGCATTCTTAACTTATTCATTAACAAAATTATATTTAAAGCATTACTGCTTGGTACTTTGTGACAGTTTCAGAAATTATGATAATAGTTTTGGTTACGTGAACATACGCGAACGATTTCGTGTCCTGACCCAATGTGCGGGTGATTTGGAGTTGCGTAAATTTTGTATATCCACCTATAAGCTGATTGCGGGAGGCAGGTCGTTCAGGCTTACGTCATAGTGTGAGACATGCAAGGTCAGAAGTGTGTAGTCGTACCGTGGTATCTTAGAGTCACGTGTCCTTCGCAGCCCTGTTGTTACTTCTATAAACCTAACAGTTTGAAGAAGAAATGGGTGTTTGTGTGCACAGGAAAGGTCTCAGTGCGGGTGTATGTTTCATCACTAGCTAAACAATTGGGTCATATGTGCGGAAACTCTTTGTGTCACGTGTCATTCACGTGACCCGTTTTGGGTCGCGGGGTCGAAGGGTCATTACTCTTATTGCCATAGATGCTTTGCAGATCGTTTCATTATGTACGAATGCGTGGTGTTTTCGTTTAATGGGTGCTGCGCAAGGACAAACATTATTGCGTTTTTGAAATTTCAGCGTTCTGCCATAGACCACCTTTCCCGGGTTAAATTGAAGTTATTTTTATGATGTGTCTTCCGTGAGTGTGCCTTTATCAGGAATGGGGGCCCTAATTTAAGTGATGACGATGTCTATTGTATCTGTTAGTCTGCAAGTTTGTCTTTCTCGCTCCGCCTCTTTCCTCCTCACCTCTCCATCACTCCTCATCATTCTCTCACTTTTCCTTGCCTTTCCTCTTCCCTTTCCCTCTCTCTCCTTGTATCCCACATCGACTCTCACTAAAACTCTGACGTTCATAATGACGTAGGGCACTATCGGCAACACAAAATAACAGCTGCGATCGGCGCCGCGTGCATGCAGTGAAGTATCGGGATGAGATCACATAGGGAGTCTTCGAACCATATAAAAACTACTTCAGGCGGAAGCATTAATCGTGAGTTATCCTGGTATGTCGAGAAAGATACACACTTGGAGAAGATGTGGCAGACATACCTTTATAAAAAGCTAATGGACATGGTGACAATAACAATGGTGGGCGTTGAAGGGTGACGGATCGGTGAAGTCACGGATAATTTAAGTAATGGCGAAATGTGTACGTAAGAATAGCAGGCGATTTAATCACCGAGTAAATGTTTAATGAATGACGAACTCAATTCGAGTGATGCATGTCTGTGAATGGAAGTGATTGTGTAGGAGTGAGGAAGCATGTCGAAGTACGCGTTTGTGTGACAATTTGTATGGGAGACTATAGTAGGCTTATCTGTGAGTCATTGTGTGTGTGTGTGTGTGTGTGTGTGTGTGCGCGCGCGCGCGCGCGTGTGTGTGTGTGTGTGTGTCTGTCTGTCTGTCTGTCTGTCTGTCTGTCTGTCTGTCTGGGAGCAAACGATAAGGGGAAGAGCAGGATTATGCCGAGGGCCTACTCGTCCTGAAGAAGAAAGGGTGAAAAGGCCTTCGCCAGAATCATGTTTTGATGCATTTCCCGGAGTCGTTTTTATTGCTTTATCAGGATGAATTTTCCAAGCGTGTGTGTATGTCTGTTTCTCTCTCTCTCCTCTCTCTCTCTCTCTCCTCTCTCTCTCTCTCTCTCTCTCTCTCTCTCTCTCTCTCTCTCTCTCTCTCTCTCTCTCTCTCTCTCTCTTTCTTTCTCTCTCTTTCTCTCTCTCTCTCTGTTCTCTCCTCTCTTCTCTCTCTCTTCTTCTCTCTCTCTCTCTCTCTCTCTCTTTCTCTCTTCTCTCTCTCTCTCTCTCCTCTCTCTCTCTCTTCTCTTTCCTCTCTCTCTCTCTCTCTCTCTCTCTCTCTCCTCTCTCTCTCTCCTTCTCTCCTCTTTCTCTCTTCCCCCCCCCTCTCCTTCTCTTCTTTCTTCCTTCCTCCTCCTCCTGCCCCCCCTTCTCTTCCTCCTTCTCTCTTCTCTTCTCTCCTCTCTTCTCTCTTCTCTCTCTCTCTCTCCTCTCTCCTCTCTCTCTCTCCTCTCTCTCTCTCTCTCTCTCCTCTCTCTCTCTCTCTCTCTCTCTCTCTCTCTCTCTCTCTCTCTCTCTCTCTCTCTCTCTCTCTCTCTCTCTCTCCTGTGTGTGTGTTTTGATAGGAGCAGAAAGGGGAGTGTAGAGGCGAGAATGAGTGAGTGAGGTGTTACTTTATAAACAATGGGAGTTTGGAGGGACGTGTCTGGGGTTCAGGTAAAACCCTAACTATTTCATGAAATAGAACAGGGTTATATTGTAACGTCACAATCAACACGCTGTTTATGGAATGGGAACAGTAGCTGGGATGGGAACAGATTGATTGATTGATAGATATCATGTTCTTGCTAGTTTGCATGTTCAGGGAATGAACGGGGTTCATTCCAGATAATCGCAAAGAATAGTTTAAAAAGCGGCCTGCAGATGCTGTGAAATGCGAAGGGGGGGAGAGGGGGGGCGGAGGTGCGAGGTGTGTTTGCCTTCCCTTCCATAGCCTCTGGTGGGCGACCTGAGTCAACATGGGCGTGTGTGCTTACTACCTAGGGCATTTGTGTGTGGGAGACGGGAGGGAAATAGGTGTGGGGCGGGGGCTAAAGAAGGGAAGGTGTTTTGGAAGTTAAAACGAAAATGGTGAAGTGAATGAGAAGTGGTTTGTTTCAGTTGAAATAGGAGGGCATTGTTTGCTTAAAGATACTTTCTAGTGTAGTATCGGTATACTAAAAGGCCTATGCATACCAGCAAATGAATAACACGAAGATTATCCGAAATATGTTTGCAGTTAAATTTTCCGTCAAACAGCGAAGCTAACTTCCCAGCATTTGCCATGTGGAAACGTTAGTCATTAAAGTGTGAACTTGTAACGCGTCGCATAAACCTCGGCGGAGAACAGAGCTTTGGCCGACTGCGGAATCAGACGCAGAGAACAGCTGCCGTAGGAGTTGAGTCAGACTGTCCAGCCGACCGGTTTAGGGGAAGCCTTGCTGGGCTTGTGCACAGGTCATCAATGTCACTGGTCGTCATTCTCTCTCTCTCTCTCTCTCTCTCTCTCTCTCTCTCTCTCTCTCTCTCTCTCTCTCTCTCTCTCTCTCTCTCTCTCTCTCTCTCTCTCTCTGTGTATGTGTGTGTGTGTGTGTGTGTGTGTGTGTGTGTGTGTGTGTGTGTGTGTGTGTGTGTGTGTGTGTGTGTGTGTGTGTGTCGCATTTACGTTTTATGAATGTGGAAATTAATGTATTTATGCTTGTATACGTATGTTTATATTTTGTATATGGCTTCATATCCCTGTCAGTAAAAAATAAATAAATAAATAAATAATAATAATAATAGATAAAAATGCAAACAGAAAAAATATGCACGTGAATAGGCAATTCAAGCCACAACGGCCGGAATAATAGTGCCTTTACTTCTTACCGTTTAAGTTTCGAGTGATCTACCCCAGAGACTAATGAAGGAGCGTGCCTCACACCATCTGGCGGATATGAATGGTGATGAGGAAGCCCCTGTTCGGAGGATGAGCCTCCGGGACCCTACCCTTCGCCTCGAATCATGCCATGGGCGAACCGGGATAAAATATTTATCAGGCGACAGAGTAGGCCAATGGCATGATTGGGTGAATTTGTTAGAGAATGTAATTGGATAAAGGGCGTGGATGTGATTGGATGAATGGGGAGAGCGGAAATGCGACGGATAATCACAAATATGACGTAGAAAAGCCAGTGTGTGCTGGAATTATAGAAGAATACTAATGATGGTAGATGAGTGACTGTTGATTGAAGGTACTTGCGATCAAGTGGGTGGGGTCGAGAGATAAGTGGAGCTGTCAGTTACGGGCCACATCACCGGACACGTCCATTAAACGTGTATTACTCATAAGGATATGGGCCATGGTAATTTACAACAAATAAAAACAACAACTGAAGATGCACATTTTATTGTATTTTTTTCTTGTTCTAATAGAGAGATCTCTTTCACAGGTTGTAAAGTAAAGCAACATGCCCGGTCTGTGTCCACGGTGCAAGAAGTCAGTGTACTTCGCGGAGGAGAAGATCGTGCTCGGCCGCCCATACCACAAGATGTGCATCAAGTGCGGTGAGCGCAAGGGATAGATGCAGCTATACAGCAGAGGGATCTGATGTGCCTTAGAGGGGGAGAGGGAGAGAGAGAAAGTGTGTAAGAAATGCAACGTGCGGTAACTTCAGTTAACATGGAGAGAACGACAGAAAGAGAGCAAGAGAGAGAGCGGCAGAGAGCAAGAGAGAGAGCGACAGAGAGAGCTAGAGAGAGAGAGAGAGAGAGAGAGAGAGAGAGAGAGAGAGAGAGAGAGAGAGAGAGAGAGAGAGAGAGAGAGAGAGGAGAGAAAGAGAGAGAGAGAGAGAGAGAGGGAGAGAGAGAGAGGAGAGGGGGAGGGGAGAGGGGAGAGAGGAGAGGAGAGAGGAGAGGAGAGAGAGAGATAGTGAGAGAGAGATAGTGAGAGAGAGAGAGAGTAAGAGAATAATGAATAATAGTATAATAGATGAGAGAGAGGAGAGAGAGAGAGACTGAGGAGAGAGAGAGAGAGAGAGAGAGAGAGAGAGTAAGAGAGAGAGAGAGAGAGAGAGAGAGAGAGAGAGAGAGAGAGAGAGAGAGAGATAAAGAGAGCAAGAGAGAGATAAAGAGAGAAGAGAGAGATAAAGAGAGAGAGAGAGAGAGAGAGAGAGAGAGGAGAGAGAGAAAGAGGGAGAGAGAGAGGGAGAGAGAGAGGGAGAGAGAGAGAGAGAGGAGAGAGAGAGAGAGAGAGTGAGAGAAAGAGTGAGAGAGAGAGAGAGAGAGAGAGAGAGAGAGAGAGCAATATATATATATATATATATATATATATATATATATATATATATATATATATAATATATATATATATATATTATATATATAATATGTGTGTGAGTGTGTGTGTGTGTGTGTGTATGTATGTATGTATGTATGGAGAGAGAGAGAGAGAGAGAGAGGAGAGAGAGAGAGAGAGAGAGAGAGAGAGAGAGAGGGAGAGAGAGAGAGAGAGAGCGAGAGAGAGAGAGAGAGAGAGAGAGGAGAGAGAGAGAGAGAGAAAGAGGAGGGAGAGGGAGGAGAGAGGAGAGAGGAGAGAGAGAGACGAGCGGAAGGAGAGATGGGAGAGAGAGAGAGAGAGAGGAGAGAGCTGGAGGGAGCGGAGAGAGAGAGAGAGAGAGAGAGAGAGAGAGCGAGGAGAGAGGAGAGGAGAGAGAGAGCGTGCGAGAGAGAGAGGAGGAGAGAGAGGAGAGCGAGAGAGAGAGGAGAGAGAGAGAGAGAGAGAGGGGAGGAGCGGGAGAGAGAGAGAGGCGAGAGAGAGAGAGAGAGGAGAGAGAGAGAGAGGAGGGAGAGAGAGGAGAGAGAGAGACGGCGAGAGAGAGAGAGAGAGAGAGAGAGAGAGAGAGAGAGAGAGAGAGAGAGAGAGAGAGGACGAGAGAGAGAGAGAGAGAGTGAGAGTGAGAGTGAGAGATAGAGTGAGTGTGAGAGAGATATAGAGTGAGAGAGAGAGATATATAGAGTGAGAGAGAGAGAGATATAGAGTGAGGGAGAGTGAGAGTGAGTGAGGGAGCAAGAGAGAGGGGAGGGGGGAACCAAAAAAATTACCTCAACTGTGAGGAAAAAAGCTTGCAGTATAAAAATAGGAATGCAAAAGCAAAGGAAATAATCATATTTGTAAAGTCTGATGCATTAAAGAAGTAGACACTGGAACCGAGATCTATTCGCCAAGCAAGTACTATACACGGTCAGAAGACCTCCAAGACAGACAGACATTAGTTTGTGCAAGAACGATCAGTCAGATACTATGTCAACATACATTATAAGAACTACGAATGATATTACACAAATTACATGTTCTATTAAAGTGCATTGTAATAGATAGAGACACCTATAGTCAGAGAAAAGATAAGACCATGAAGGGCTTCTGTGCATCCTGACATGTGATAGCATTGTGGTATGCTCTTAAACCTGAAGGATTTCATGGAGCAAGATTCTGCTTCACAAATTTGAACATCATACGATCTTCACACACTTGAACATGATATTCTTGCTATTATATAGAAAAGATAGAGCAAAATCAGTTATAAATCCAAGAAATTCTACTATGAAATATATATATACTTTATATGATATACTGTGGAAATATATATATATATATATATATATATATATATATATATATATATATATATATATATATATATATATATATATATATATATGTATATATATATATTGTTTCTTAAACAATTTTTACTCTTTTTCAGCTAACTGCAACAAGTTGCTTGATAGCAGCACCTTTACAGAACACGAGGAAGAAATGTTTTGCAAAAATTGCTACGGCAGATTATTTGGGCCTAAGGGGTATGGCTATGGTATTGGAGCTGGGGTGCTCTCTATGGATGATGGGACCAAATACCAGGTAATAATTCCCTTTCTCTCTCTCTCTCTCTCTCTCTCTCTCTCTCTCTCTCTCTCTCTCTCTCTCTCTCTCTCTCTCTCTCTCTCTCTCTCTCTCTCTCTCTCTCTCTTTTGCTCTTGCTACCCCCCCTCTCTCCCTCTCCCTCTCCCACCCTCTCTCTCTTTCTTTCTATTCCCTCTTTCTCATTGTCTTTCCCTCTCTTTTTCTCCTTCTTTCTCACTGTTTATCATTCCATCTCTCTATTTTTCTCTTTCTCTTGTTCTTACTCTTTCACTCAATGTTTCATAGCAAAATATTTAAGATTATTATGATGTGTAAGTGTACGGTAAGTTTAACTTTTTTTCTTTCTTTCTTTATTACTCTCTTAATTCCATAGGAATAACCATTAGAAAGAAGCAGAGAAATGTAATTATCTAAAATATGCACATTTTTATAGAATATAAAGGCACTGTACATATTTTGTATGAAAGAGTATTGGATGTGTTACTTATCGTATTAGTCCAAATGCAGGGTGTCCAAACTCTATAATTGGAGTCGTGATAGTTGTTCCCTTGCTTATATATATTTCTGATTTTGAGATTGGATGCTCTTGAGGAAATAACTTAATAATTGACGGGTTAATATCAGTTATTAGCTTCTATTTTCACAACTAAAATTTTATATTTCTTTTTTGAAATATACTTCATCTTTGGATCTTCATCAGTATATGATCAAACATAAAGTGAGTACGAATGAGACAGATATGTGCTGCTGACAAAGATGAGTTATAATATTGTTTGGTGTGGAGTAGCTTACAGTACCAGTTTTTAGTGCATGAATTTATTCCAATAATTTTCTTTGAAGTAGATTAAAGTATAAAGTATGTAAACATAAACACTTGATAAATGAAAGAAGAATAGTACATGATGATATTCTGCATCATATGACTTATGTGTGGTTTTTGAGAAGACTGAGATTGAATTCAACTCAAGATAGCTTGGACACTATTTTACAGAAGGTATATTTTTAAGTTCAGATTATCATAAGAAGGTAACTTTGGTATTTCCTCAGAATGGACCCCCCACAAGCAATATCCCTGCTGTCATGGAAGCTTATGTTGCCCCGCTGAAAGAACCAGCCCCCACCGTGAAGCCCTTGAGGCCCAAGTGGGGAGGCGCAGACTACTGTGTCAGATGCTGTAGGTTTGACAGGAGCTCTCTTAAACAAAGATTGTGACTTCCATAAGATTTATTTCCGTTTCTTGAAATTCATAAAGTATTTCTTTGATTACTACTTATGGCAGCTTTTTTGTAATATAGAATGTTATCATTATTATTATTACTTTTATCAGCACTCGCTTTTCAAAAAGTATATTAATAAAATACAAATTTATATACTCCTTACAGCTAAGCAAGTATTCATGGCTGAGCGCCTGATGGCTGCAGGAGGAGCCTGGCACAAGGCTTGCTTCAATTGCCGAGAATGCCACAAACGTCTTGATTCACATTCTATCCGTGAGCGTGAACAGGACATCTACTGTAACCGTAAGTGCCTTTAGTATTATGTATTTTTTCTTGATATGACACAAGGCTTCTTTGTATATATTTTTGGTGTTTCAGAAACAACATAAAACATATTACAAGTGTGAATTTATTTTTAATCTTACTTTGTCATTCCTGTCATTTCCTTCCTCTCTTTCTCAGTATGCCTCTCCCTCATCTTTAGTTTGTCTTTCTCCGCTTTTATTTCTTCTTCCCCCTCCATCTTCTTTTATCTTTCCTATTTGTCTTTCTCTATCATTTCTTCCTTCTTTTTCTTTACTGTTTCTTCATGTTTTGTCTCACCTTTGTTTGTTATGTTTGATTTATTTTAAATTTAGCAGATAAGGTTAGACTGCATACTATGATTTAATATTATTATTTCTCCTATTTTCAGCCTGCTATGGGAAGAACTTTGGCCCAAAGGGATACTGGGGTTGGTCCTCTGCCAAGGTGTCCTAAATGATGCAAGGAAATTCTGTCAAAAATTACAGCATAAGCTTCAGATCTCTAATATCTACAGAAGCTTACATAAACTATAGATACATTATGTGTTGTCACTGTAATGTTTTGTCCTTCACACATATAAAAAAATGTGAGCAGTCTTCTTTTCTTTTTTCATGTGGAAATTATAATCATTGTAGAAGACTACTATATATTTTTTTCTTCTTCTTTTTCTTTTTTCTTTCTTTATTTTCTTTTCCTTTTTTGTCTTCTTTTTCTTTTTCTTTCTTTCTTTTCTTCCCCTCTCTCAAAATCTTAATTTAACTTTAGGGCATCATACGTATTTCAGCGTCATTAGGAAACATTTCCATCTGCCATTTTTTTTTCTTTCCTTCTTTCCTTTTCTTTCTTTTCTTTCTTATCATATTTGGTTTATTCCAAAGTTTAATATTATAACAAGCACCTGTATTTTATACTTGGTATATTTTATCCATTTGAAAGAACAGTTAGAACAGAGAAAATGATTCAAAATGATATGGCATTTGATCAGTGAAGAATCTCAGTTGTGTTTTGATAGTTACAAATGCATATGTATTTGTTTAATATATGAGAGGTAATTTCACACAGTCATTCCTCTTCTTCAAACCACTTTTTAATTTTTATAGGATCAATTATAGAATGACTTCATTGAAAATTCATAACTCATTACACTATAATTTGGACCCCTATTAGTCCAACAAATTAGGTATCAGATGGGTGCCAGAGTAATTGATTTTCAGAACAAATCAAGCT
>NC_051401.1:30676938-30681938 GCF_015228065.2 Penaeus monodon | reverse complement strand
ATGAAAAGTATGAGGTTCAGATAAATGGAGGAGTATTGAGAAGAAATAGAGTGCATTTACAGATGAATTCAGACAGACAACTACCTAGTGTCACCGAATAAGAAAGAAGTATAGAAAGAAATGGCACTGCTGTAAGCAATAACACGCAATGTGAAAGCCAAATAAGTGGTAATGTAAGTGATCAAGAGCCAAAGTATGATTTAAGGCCAAGTAGTAATAGATTAGCAGTGAAACTGAAAGAAAATGTTGTAATTCGAGTTTTATTTTGTAATCTGTATGTACAGTACTTTCAAATGGAAAGGAATCGTATGCTAAGAGTATGATATATTTGGACAAAATACTGATGTTTATTTTGGGAGTTATGATTGTATGAGCTATTTCAGCTTACCTCAGATTTATTTTGCGGTACTGTAAAGCATTTATTTTCAAAAGAGAAGGAATGTTCTGGTATTCTTAAATTACGATAGTGTACCCTACCCGTTTTCTGTTATCTAAGTCATTGCTGTACATATATAATATATATATTATATATATATATATATATATATATATTTATATATATATGTATGTATATATTAATATATATATATATATATATATATATATATATATATTTATATATATATATATATATATATATATATATATATATATATATATGTATATATATGTATCATCATCATCATCAAGGGGCTAACGCCGACGGGGGCGCATGGCCGCATCCACCCTTCGCTTCCAGCCACGAGGATCCCTCGAGGCGAGTCTCCAGGCAGGCCCACGGCCCATCTATAATTCCTCGCGACAGGTCTCGTCGAGCTGCCCAAGCCATGATCTCCTAAGACGTCCCACAGGTCTCCTCCACCCAGGATTATCTCGCAGAGAGACAACCTGATGGGCAGGGTCATCCACAGGGAGACGAGCTAGGTGGCCATAAAGCCGGAGTTGGCGATCCCGGATTATGCAAGTAATAGGCCCCATGCTAGTCTCACGGTTTAACTGCCGGTTGGACATGTGGTCCTGCCAACTGTACCCCATGATCCGGCGAAGGGACTTGTTACAAAAGGCATCAAGGCGTGACTCCAAGACACTGGATAACGTCCAGGTTTCACTTCCATAGAGCAAAACTGGCAGTATCAAGGCCTTGAAGACATGCAGCTTGGTCCTTCTGTATAGGTACCGACATCTCAAAACGCTTTTGTTGATCGAGTTCATGGCTCCTGTTGCCAGACCAATCTGTCTACTTACTTCTTGGTCTGACAACCCAGAGATATGGACTACGCTACCAAGGTTTGTAAAACTTTCTGTAACTTCAACATCCTCGCCGCAAGCATGGATCGACTGAACGGGTTCCCCTAACAGGCCCCCAAAAAGTCCTGAATCTTGGTCTTGGTCCAGGAGATCTCTAGGCCTAAGGGCTTCGCCTCATTGCTAAATGCATCAAGAGCCGCCACCAGTGACTCCAAGGACTCAGATAGGATGGGAACATCGTCGGCAAAGTCAAGGTCTGAGACCTTGATATTGCCTAGTGTTGCTCCACACTGACTTTGGCTAGTATTTATCCAATCCATACAGGTGTTGAAAAGTGTTGGTGCAAGGACACAGCCTCGCCTCACCCCTGGATTAACAGGGAAGAAGATCGACAGACCCCCACCATACTTTACAGGGCTTTCAGTACCAGTATAAAGGCTTGCTATTAGGCCAATAATCTGAGTCGGAATTCCCCAGAGTCAAACGCCTTCTTGAGGTTGATGTAGGTTGCAAGCAACCCGCGACCAAACTCACAACGGCGTTCCACAATTACTCGAAGCACTAGTATACGGTCTATTGTGGACTTGCCAGGAGTAAATACAGACTGCTCCAGTCTCTGATGCCTTAGTAGGTTGTTGCAGATCCGTTTCAGAAGAATGTGGGCGAGAACCTTGCCTGGTATACTGAGCAGTGTAATGCCACGGTAGTTGCTACAATCCCAACGATCCCCTTTCCCCTTCCAGAGAGGGATGACCACGCCCCTCAGCAGGTCAGGGGGAATGGTACCAGACTGCCAGATGGCAGTCAGGACTGTATGCAGGCCCTGAGCCATAGGTTCACCACCAGCCTTTAGCAGTTCAGCAGCGATATCACATATGCCTGCAGCTTTCCCACTCTTCAGTTTGGAAATTGCCATCCTAACCTCTGCTAGGGTAGGAGGTTCCTCGCTGATGGGTGGGTCTGGCACAGGCGCTGAGACATCGCTTGCATCCAAGCTAACTGTTGGAGGGTCTACCTGGTACAGCTGTTCAAAATACTCAGCCCAATGTTCACGAACCCCAACATGATCTGAGATGATCCATCTGTGAGGAGGGCTTAGAGTTCAGTTTTCTCAGGGCTTGATAGGCAGGGCGAAGGTAATTTTCCATGAAATGGCCTTCAACCTCCTCAGCAAGATTCCTGATGAAATGTTTCTTGTCCCTTCTCAGCAGTGTCCGAGCCCTACGCACCATTAAAAGAGGCAAGACTTGATTCCCATTCAGCCAAACCTTGCGACACGCTTCAGTGGCCTCTAATGTCTCCAGGGAGATGGAATTCTGCCTTGCCCTCGGGGCGTACACCAGTGGACTCGGCACTCTGGTAAACCCTGCAGTTCTGGAGGATCCTCCATCACATGCTAACAAGAATGTGGTCGATCTTTCTTGGCCACTGTACCCATATCGCTGTACCAAGTCCAGTGATGCGGGTTGGAGCGCTGGTACCAGGAGCCAGAGATCCTCATTTTCTGGGACCTAGCAAAGTCCCGGAGAAGGAGGCTATTCTCGCTGCTGGGATCAGCTCCCGAGCCATGGGGGCCGACAGACATCTCAAAGCCAGCTCGGTCACAGCCGGATACTGCATTGAAGTCACCCAGAATAATGCGAATATCTCGCCGGGGGCAATGTCTGCCACAGATGTGAGTTTGGCGTAGAACGCCTCTTTCACATCAATTTTATATACATCGGTAGGGGCATATACAGTATACCGGTGTCACCTCAACTACCGAGGGCTGAAGTCGGCTGGAGATGGCTATGGCTACACCCTGGAGGTGGTGACCATTGCTGCGGCCTAACCAGTAGTAGGTGTAGCCACCCACACTGATCATGCCCGCGATAGTAGAGGTAACCGCTCATCCTGCCGCAAGGACAGGATGTTTCAAGTGCCTACCCAGAAAACATGCCTGAGGTTAAGCCTCGGGTGGTCACTCCGGGTGCATGCCACATCTGCCGCCCCTGCCAACACAGCCCCAAATAAAGGGGGTCGGCAGGCTGTGGGATCGCCCATCCGCCTGTGGGGTTCCCAAGGGCTTTGCCCCACAAGCTTCATAGTGACGAGTAACTCTCGTTCCAACCTGCGCCCCTACATTTGCCCTCCCAGCGGGACCCACAGCCTGCCTTACTTGCTGGGTGGGAGGGACAACACCCCTCCCCCCAGCATATCCATTTATCTTTGATTTATGTATATATATATATATATATATATATATATATATATATATACATATATATATATATATATATATATATATATATATATATATATATATACTGTGTGTGTGTGTGTATGTGTGTGCGTGCGTGCACGTGTATGTGTTTTCTTACCTAGTTGTTTCAGTACGGGAGAATAACTAAACTATTTTGACTGTCATATGACTTTTTAAACAGATACATATTTTTGGCAGTTCTCTTTGGGAATCTGAATTTCTTGACATCTTTCTCGCCTCTTTTTGCCTTTTTTTTGTGTGTGTCCTCTTGTCCTTCTTGTGTTCAAAATTATAAAGTCATCTTTGTCTAACTTCAACCTTCCTGTAATATATTTGAACATCATTATCATGTCACCCCTTTTTCTTCTTTCTTCCAAAGTAGTAAGACCTGTTTTCTGTTGTAGCTCATATCTCTTAGAGTAGGTGCCCATCTTTGGCTGTGCTTTGAAATCTTTCTAATTTATCTATATTCTTTTTAAGTGTGGACTCCATACCAGTGCACCATACTCATGACTAGGTCTTATGATGACCTTTTTACTATTTTTACTTTCTTCGAACCTGACTACATGGCATTTATTGGTGTTAAATTCCATTTTCCATGTACAGCTCCAAATAAGTTCTGATACCACTTTGGAGGCATTGGCAGGAGACATCGTCTATTATCCTTTTTTTGCAATTTTGCGTCGTCTGCAAACATATCCAAATAAACTACCTGGGCTTATGTTTGACTCAAAATCATTTATGAAAATAGTAAACATTATCCTGGTATGATCTGTTACATTCTGGAGGAGACAAAATTAATTTATGACTTCTAGTAATTCTGGATTCCACGAATCTGGCTGAGCTCTGGGATTGAAACTTTCCCAGTCAATTTAAAATCCCCTGTTCCAAGAATTTCTTTTGCATTAGTTTCGGAAGTTGCAGCTCTTCTTCCAGGCTCTTTAACGTTTCTTGAATTAGTTTTTGGTAATTTTCTTGTGACCACACTGATGTATGAGGTGGTATGTTCACTGGTTATTGTTATATTTAGTCCGTTTGTTTCTACCTCAACTGCTTTTAGTTCTACTAAGGGATCTTGCTGAATCTTTATCTCCTTTATAATAATCCCTTTCCTTGTTAATATTACTCCTCCCCCCCTCCTCCTCCATTTCTATTTTCCTAATGTCACATCGTCTACGGAGGGATTCAGTTTGGATTCAGTGATGCATATTACCTCTGGTTTAATACTGTCAATAATTGCATCTAGTTCTAGTACCTTCGAACATAAACCATCTATATTTGTATTAACTATTTCTATATAATCTTTCTGTATTCCTTTTGGCTGCCAATGATTGTCTGTCTCCACACTTTGACTCCTCTCACCCTCCAAATGAACAAGTTTTTTTTCAGTCCTTTGTTCGTTTTTGTTTTCTACCTCTTCTATTTTTTTCTGCAGTATTTCTCTTTCATCTTTGGTCATATTTTCTCTTATCCAGATTTTCTTATATTTTTCGTGTGCGGCCAAGACTTT
>NC_051401.1:30664438-30674438 GCF_015228065.2 Penaeus monodon | reverse complement strand
ATCATATGATGTGGATCTAATCACATCGCACCCACAGGTCGTGGATGCTTCCCGAATGTCGAAAGGGAAGATCTCAACCAGGCAAGACCTGGTGACCCTGAAAGGAGCCCCAATTACTACCCTTGATCTGGGTAACTGGGGTAACTTCAGCCTAAGAACATATGTACCTGAGCCACTTCGGTGTTTTAAGTGCCAAAGATACTGTCACCAACAGGTTAGCTGCAAGGCTAAGCCTAAATGTAGTATCTGTAGCGAAGTGTGCCTTAAGGCACACAAGGAAGGACAAGGGGACACAAGAGCCAAATGTCTCAACTGTGCCAAGAAGCATCACGCCTGAAGCCTGGCTTGCTCTGCCAGGAAAGAAGTGGCCCAGGCAACAAGAGGTAGCTGAAATGCGACCAGACTTTGTTCCCGCTCTCCCAGGCACCTATGTCTGGGAAAAGAACAAAAGAGAAAAGGCTTCCCAACCTCCTAAGAAAAGGAAGCTCCTCCACAGCCGAACCGGATATCTCCAATAAAAAGGAGTTTCCGACAATTTCAAAAATGCAGAAAAAGAACCGCTGGAATAAAGGTTCAAAAAGCACTGCAAAAGCCTCCCCAAGAGACGATAATCTCCTCTTTGATTAGGAAGATATGATTCTCCTGTTGACTGCTGTAGTCACTGGGGAGATCCAGTGAGGGGGAGAAGGCATTTACAGTAACCTTGGGTGGGCATCAAACACCAACTGGTCGTTCAGGCGCACATCCCGCACCCACCAGTTGTACAAGCGGACATGCAACGGCAGCTAACTCCTCCGACTTACGTGCAGCCGCTGGCGTGGTGTTCACTGCCAGCTGAGGCTTCCTCGACCGCGCCTGCTTCTTCCGACGGTCGTTTCCCGGGAGTCTCCTACGCTTTTGTCCGTCTTGCCGACAGGATTCCCGCTGTGACGGTTCCTTGGGCAGACACCTGTCCTCTTCGCGGTTCCTGCGACACTGCTCTTCCCACAGCTGCCTCTGTATCTCCCGTTTCCGGTAGTACAGGGCCAGCTGCTCGCGTCTGATCCTCTCCTGCTCCTGAATGTAGTGTAAAAAGGCCATGTCTTCAAGGCCCAGCAGTTCACCTTCCTTCACATAGTTTCTCATAGTGCCGTTTTCCAGACTATCTGATCCTGGCAAGGTCGCCAATGTCAGGGTTCGACTTATAAATGGTGAGGAATCAGAACGGTCAGGGTCAACGGAAACACGCCAGAGGAAACATACAAATGGGTTTTATGTCTAAGGGCACTAAATTACACTACAATACATACATATAACGAAATATGTACAAACAGAAGCGTGGGGGAGATCGAGGATCCAGCGGAGCAAGCGAGGTCACATGGCAGAAGGGAGCACACAAGTCAAAAGTCATGGGACAACTGCATAATTTTTGGCTGGTGCTCCTTTTATGCGCCGCGCCGATGTAAAGGCCCGATACCCTCGTTCCCTACGAGGCTTGCGAGCCAATCGGGAAGGACATAATCCCGCCGCTCGGAGTGAGGTAAACATCGGCGAAGGTCCAGAGTAATCTCGCAATTTTGACACCCTCACAGGCAGAGCCAGAACAGGCTGAATCTGTGCAGCCAGTGCCAGAACAAGTTGACCTTACTCAGGTAAAGTCAGCAAAGAGAAAAGATACACAGACAAAGCCTGAAGTGAGAAAAGCCAAACTCACAAAAGTCAGAGCTACCAAAGGCTCTCCATCTCCCAGTGGACCCATGGATAGCCTAACAAACAGCACAAAACTAGATGATTCCTCAACCAGCTAGGACCAGACCGACACAACTGACTCTGAAACCGAATATAAGGACGTCTCTGATGTAACTATTACCAAGTAACATCATGGCACACAATCTACGCATACTACAGTGGAAATCTATGGCTTCAACACAAAGAATGTCATCCTCCACGCAATAGTGCGATCAAGGAACAATGACATTGTCATGCTCTAGGAGACATTAATAGAGGGGACTGTTCACTTCTCAGGGTATCATGTCTTCATGCTGCCAAGCAAAGCTGGCAAAAGAGGCTTGATCACCCTAGTCAGAGCAACAATCCCTTGCTCTCCAATAGCCGATGCACCACACTGTGGAGAGGATGTTGAATCTCTTGCCAATGAGATTCACCTGACTGGGGGCCCTTCAAGCTGTACAATATGTACAGCAAGCCAGGCTGTAGGAACTTAAACATCAGCCAGGTCTGTGTTACTGCAGCACAAGACCGAGTGATCCTGGCTCCCTGCAGGGCACCGGATGCGGCAAGCCAACGTGCTTAAGACTTTGCCCAAGATCACTCACCTCAATAGTCAAAGTCAAAGTCAAAACACTTTATTCCATTAATTACAATGGTTCTTCTTACATAGATAGTGACATCGTACAGTAATACAGAATAAGTAGAAACAATAGTAAATACAATGGTAGGAGAGATATAAAATAAAATAAAATAGAATAAGATGGTCACATCATTAGAAATAATGTTACATGGCTTTGCATTGTATTTAAAAGCCTGATGTCATTGACAATTTAAAAGATGTTCCTTTAATTTATTTTTGAAAGTAAGCAGGTTGGAGGTGTTTCTAATATTTTGTGGTATGTTGTTCCAGATCTCGGGTCCTCGGATTTGCATTTGCCTTGACCCTGTTTCCGTGTATGATCTTTTTACGTGTAGAGAGTTAATCTGTCTGGTTTGGATGCCTGTTTTGTTACCAATTGATTGTAGAGGCATTAACCAATGAGGATAGTCGCCCTTTATGAATTTATGGATGAGTATACATGTATCAAATTGACATTTTTGTTGAACTTTTAGCCATTTCATTTTTTTTAAGTGTGGGGTTATGTGGTCATGTTTATTTACGTTGCCTATTGCCACTCTTGCGGCAAAGTTTTGTAGTTTTTGTGCTTTTTGTATTTGAGTTTTGTTGGTTGAACCCCATATGTTGGAACAATAGTTTATAATGCTGAGTGCAAGGGACTGTACAACAATAATTCTCGTCTCAGTGGGGATTTTGTTTTTTATGTGAGTTAGGTATATCAGCGTGCCTATTACTTTTTTGTGAATGTTGTCAATGTGTGTCTCGAAAGTCATGTATCTGTCTATGTGTACTCCTAGATTTTTCACAGAAGTGCTTGGTTTAATTTGATAGCCTTCAAATTCTATGATCGTGTTTAAAGGGATTTTGGCTATGTTTTGCCGACTGCCTATAAAGATGCATTGAGTTTTGTCAGGATTTAGTTTGAGGCCGTTTTGGTCAAAATACATTTTTGCTTCTGTAAGAGTATGTTGAGTATTTCTTATCAATTCATTTAGATTGCTTACAGGGGCAGCGTGAAGAAACTGAGAGTCATCGGCATATTGGACTAGGAGGCAGTTGTTTGCAATGGTTGACAGATCGTTTATGAATATAGTGAATAAGATCGGGCCTAATATGGAGCCTTGTGGGACTCCGAAAGAGACTGCTTTCTTAGTTGACATATTATTACGAATTTTGACTGATTGTGTTCTTGTGGATAGATAACTTCTAAACCAATAGTTGTCAATTCCATGATTTTTCATTTTGTTCAGCAGGATATCATGGCTGACACTGTCAAATGCTTTTGAGAGATCACACAATGTGAGTAGATTTATTTGATTCTTGTCTATGTTATCATAAATATTGTTTGTGATTTTTAATAAGGCTGTTTCAGTGGATAACTTACTTCTAAACCCATGTTGCGTTTCGGAAATAAGATGATTAGATTCTAAGAATGTTGATAGTTGATTTGCAACAATTTTTTCTAGCACTTTAGATATTACTGGGAGTAAAGTTATAGGACGATAATTGTTCAATTGTTCTGCATCTCCTGATTTGAAGATGGGTGTTATGATACCATGTTTCCACAGTGATGGGTAAGTACCGGTGACTATAGATGTGTTTATAATGACAGTTAAATAGAATGCAATTGCGGGTAAGCTTTCTTTGATGAATCGAAAAGCAATGTTATCCACACCTACAGCATTCGTTTCACGTAAATGTTTTATTGTTAAGACTGTTGTTTCCACTCCTATTGGCTGTGGTCTGAAAGCATTTGTTGAGAACCTTGTCCTGGTTGTGTTTTGTGGGGCCAAGGAAGCAGCTGTCTGTTCATAGGTGAGTCTACCGATATTTGCAAAGTAGTCGTTTAGATGTTCTATACTACTTATGGAATCTAGGGACGTGTCTGTATGGTGTTTTTTGTTGGGCACTAACGTTTTAATTGTTTTCCATGTTTCTTTGGTGTCGTGTTTACAGTCATTGAACTTATTCTGGAAATACATTGTTTTTGCTGAGTGGATTAATGTTTTAACATTTCTCTTTTTTTGTTTATACTCAGAGTGAAGGGCGATGTCGGTTCTATTTGTTTTGAGAAATTTGTGAGTGTTGTTTCGGTCATGTATAGCTCTTCTGATGTCCTCATTTATCCATGGGGCGGGGGGACGTCTAACAATTTTGGTCTTAAGGGGGGCAGTGGCATCTATACTATTTTTCAGTACGTTCGAGAGAATGTTTACTTGTCTGTTAACGTCATCTGTTGTAAGAATCTCTAAGAGGGTCGACTGGCTGGCACTAATATTTTGACAAAGTGATTGGGGGTCGTAATTTGTCAGGTCACGGGAAGTTTTTATGATAGGTTGTCGCTTGGGTCTCTTTATATCTATTGTCATAGTTAACAGTTCGTGGTCTGCAATTTGACAAGGGATAACGTCGCTATACGTAATGAGGTCAGATCTGTTTGATATTATGACGTCTAGCACGGATGAAGTGTGTTCTGTGATCCTGGTAGGTTTATTTATGAGTTGTTTTAATTTGTTTTTCCTAATGATCCCAGCTAATTTTGCATTTGGTTTGTTCAGGTCATCGTTTAAGTCGCCTAAGATGAAAAAAGGTTTTCTTTTCACTGACATTTCTCTAAAAATATCTTCGAGGTAGTCAAATGATTCAGTTGTAGCATGAGGGTGTCTATAGACTGTACCAATAATGAAGGAGGGAAACATATTGCTTTGTACAGTCACCCAAATGTCCTCTACAGCTGTATTATTTGCAGCTGTGGTGAAGATTTCATTTGATTTAAAGGTGTCCCTTACGTATATGCATACTCCTCCACCTCGCCCTGCATCACATCTATAAACATTGAAATTTTGAATGTTAATGAAATTACTTGACATTTCTTTATGAAGCCATGTTTCACTAATGCAAAGGATGTCGATATTTCTCTCCGTGATCATCATTTCGATTTCTTCAAAGTGACCAAGGAGAGATTGTGCATTGATATGTTCTATTTTGAGTGAGTAGCATGATGTGACCTTTGGTCTTGCTGACTGTGTGGCGGCGTCAAACAAGCTGGTCGCTCTTGTACTTATTTTTGTTTAAAAACACTTTCACATTTTTAGGGAAAACATCTGAATCTGTGAAGAGTTCTGGGTGTATATCTTTGCCCCTGATAGTTACAGTGAAGCTAGAGTAATAATGATGTGTCATGTTTGTCTTATATGCCTTTGCATTTGATATGTTTTCAAACTCTTGGGTAAGGAAGTCTTCTATGTCTTCTTCCTCTGTGTCAGGGTGACAACTAGTGATGTATAGATACACTACCTGGGGACGTTCAACGCCTTGTAGAGGTTTGGATGTTTGGCGTTCCTCGCGTGCTCTTCTTTTTCCTTTTCTGGAGGTGACGGTAATGAAACCGTCCTTGTCCTGCTCGTTTGTTTGCTGCGCTTCAGGTCGTTCTGCGATGTTGACAACGACCGTGGGCACTTGTGGTGGTGAGGGGGTAGTAGAGGGGGCAGGGACTCCAGGTACTTGGTGATGAGTTGCGTCATCCCACTGGCGGTTGGGTGGAAGATTTTTTTCTTTGTTTTTCCTCTTGCTGTTCTTAATATAACTTCTCCTCGGTGTTACTTGCGTCGATGCCTCGCTTCTCATCCGAGGAACCGACGCCTCAGCATTGTTGGGGAAGTGCTTGCGTGGTGCCGGGCGTGGTGCCGGGCGAGGGGGAGCTGGCTCGGCAGCGAGGTCGTGGGTCGGCTGGCTGGGGGCGGGTGGAGAGGGAGGAGAAGGGGTGTCGGGTACAGGCGTAGAGGTTGTATGAGGGGGGAGGTTGTGTGAGTGCTCATGGTTCTGTGGGGTGGTGGTATAAGACACATCCCCTCTCACAGGGGGAGGGGATGCGAAAGGGAAGGGTTCGTAGGAGGACTGGTCGTAGGCAAGGGAGGGGAGGGAGGACGGGGTTTGGAGGGAGGGGGAATCTGCTGCGAGTGATGCTTCCTCTCCGCATTCCTGCTTCTGAGTAGGCATTACTTCTTGGCCGAGCAATTTGTTGATGGTAGACTGCTGGTCACAGAACATTCCAATCAGCAAGTCTATCTTGTTTTCTATGATATCTTGATTGATCATAGCTGGTTCGTTGTGTGTTTGGGTGCCTTGGTGACTTGTTTTGTGGAAAAATTTCACAAAGGGTGTGGATTTTTTTGGTGGTGACCAATCTGTAGTTGGAATGTTTGTTGTTGTCGTTGCGAACACTAATTTGTTATTGTTCAAACACTGATCCATCATTGTATGCACGATGACCATTGTCATCCTTTTAGTGTCACGTGTCGTGTTTCTTGGTTTTCTAGATTCCGATATGTGTAAAATGATGTTATGAGCCTGATTAATTTCTTCAGGGCTATACAGCTTCTTTATATGGTCGCACAAGACCATCCTTGCCCATCCTCTCTTTGTTGCAATAAAGCAGAGGATGGTGTTCAGCACAATTGTTATATTGCCTATCTGATACACTGCTTTTTTGTTGTAATCACTGCTATCAATGTCGTCACTGTTGTCAATGGATGCACTGCTTTCATTGTCAGGGTTGTTTAATCGCCCTGTACCCTGGGCGGAGGGGCAGCCTTGACCCCGGCTGTCGAGGGGGTGCCCATTATCATGGGCGGGGGGGCAGCTTTGTCCCGCGCTGCCGTGGGGCCCGTTGCCTTGGGCGGAGGCCCTGTTACCCTGGGGAGGGGGCACGATACCCTGGGCCAAGGGTCCCTGTTCACTCTGGGGAAGAGAGCTCGAGCTAGCTGCCCGAGGAAGCACCGGGGAAGCCCCCTGGCTGGCCCCCTGTGACCCGGGGAGGGTAGTCAGATTGCCCTCTGACTTTGCGGGACCATGAGACGGCATGGTTTGCTGAGCTGTTAGGCGGCGGAGAGGAGGTAAAAACACGTCCGTTCGCTACGGCGGCTAGACTCAGAGAGTCAAGAACCAAAGGAGTCAAAGGAGGGATCCTAGACCTCACCTTGGCCACTGCGGCTCTGGTAGAGAGAATTAGATTGTGCGTCGATGAGACTGTCATAAGTGACCATTATGCTACTATGACTAACCTCATGGATGTTGGCCCAAATGCCACAAGCAATTCCAAGATGGAAAACAGATAAGGCCAACTGGCAAGCCTTTCAGAATGCCAGAATTATTTTTATATATATATATATATATATATATATATATATATATATATATATATATATATATATATATATATATATATATATATTGTGTTTATACATATACAGTATCATATATATATATATATATATATATATATATATATATATATATATATATATATATATATATATATATATATATATATATATATATATATATATATATATATAAATATATGCGTGTGTGTGTGTGTGTGTGTGTGTGTGTGTGTGTGTGTGTGTGTGTGTGTGTGTGTGTGTGTACAGTACATATTTACGTATACATACATACTTATATATATACACATAATAATTCATACTGTGTGTATGTACATATATATAAATCTATTTTTCTATATATATATATAAATCTATTTTTCTATATATATATATATATATATATATATATATATATATATATGTATATATATCTATATATATCTATATATACATACCTATATGTATATATATATATGTATATTTATATATATATATATATATATATATATATATATATATATATAAACCTATATCATTATCATTATCAAGGGGCTAACGCCGACGGGGGCGCATGGTCACATCCACCCTTCGCTTCCAGCCACGAGGGTTCCTCATGGCAAGTCTCCAGGCAGGCCCTCAGCCTATCTCTAATTTCTCGCGACAGGTCTCGTCGAGCTGGCCAAGCCATGACCTCATGGGTCGTCCCACAGGCCTCAGGGTTGTCTTGCAAAGAGACAACCTGATGGGCAGGCTCATCCACAGGGAAATGAGCTAGGTGCCCATATAGCCTGAGTTGGCGATCCCGGATTATGTGAGTAACGGGTCCAATGCCAGTCTCACAGTGTAGCCGTCAGTTGGACACGTGGTCTTACCAACTGTTCCCCATGATCCAGCGAAGAGACTTGTTACAAAAGGCATCAAGACAAGACTCCAAGGCACTAGATAGCATCCAAGTTTCACTTCCATAGAGCAAAACTGGTAGTATCAAGGCCTTGAAGACACGTAGATTGGTCCTTCTGCATAGGTACCGACATCTCCAAATGCTCTTGTTGATCGAGTTCATGGCTCCTGTTGCCAGACCATCCATCTACTGACTTCTTTGTTTGACAACCCAGAGATATGGACTACGCTACCAAGATATGTAAAACTCTCTGTGACTTCAATGTCTTCGCTGCAAGCATGGGTCAACTGAATGGGTTCCCCTAACAGGCCCCCAAAGTCCTGAATTTTGGTCTTGGTCCAGGAGACCTCTAGGCCTAAGGGCTTCACCTCATTGCTAAATGAATCAAGAAGTGCCACCAGTGACTCCAGGGACTCAAATAAGATAGACACATCATCGGCAATGTCAAGGTCTGAGACCTTGATATTGCCCAGTGTTGCTCCACACTGACTTTGGCTAGTAGCTCTGCCCATTATCCAGTCCATACAGGTATTGAAAAGTGTTGGTGCAAGGACACAGCCTTGCCTCACCCCTGAATTAATATGGAAGAAGTTTGACATACCCCCATCACACTTTACAGCAATTTCAATACTGGTATATAGGCTTCCTATTATGCCAATAATCTGTGTCAGAATTCCCTGAGTCTGTGGATCTCCTATAGCGATTCACGATGCACCAAGTCAAATGCCTTCTTGAGGTCGATGTAGGCTGCAAGCAATCCATGACCAAACTCACGAAAGCGTTCCACAATTATTCAAAACACTAGTATTCAGTCTATGATGGACCTGCCAGGAGTGAATCCAGACTGCTTCAGTCTCTGATGCCTTAGTAGGTGGTTGCAGATCTGGTCCAGAAGAATGTGGGCGAAAACTTTGCCAGGTATGCTGAGCAGTGTAATGCCATGGTAGTTGCTAGTCCCAGCGATGCCCTTTCCCCCTCAACAGGTCAGGGGGAATGGTACCAGACTGCCAGATGGCAGTCAAGACTGCATGCAAGCCCTGAGCCATAGGTTCACCCCCAGCCTTTAAAAGTTCAGCAGGGATATCACATATGCCTGCAGCTTTCCCACTCCTCAGCTTGGAAATAACTATCCTAACCTCTGTAAGGATAGGAGGTTCCTCACTGATGGGTGGGTCTGGCACATGTATTGTGATATCATTTGCATCCAAGCTAACTGTTGGAGAGTCTACCTGGTACAGCTGTTCAAAATACTCAGCTCAATGTTCATGAACCCAAACATGATCTGAGATGATCTGTCCATCGACTGAGCGGACTGCAGTCATCTGCGAGGAGGGCTTAAAGTTCAGCTTTCTCAGGGCTTGGTAGGGAAGGCGGAGGTCATTTACCCAGAAATGGCCTTCACCCTCCTCAGCAAGGTTCCTGATGAACTGTTCCTTGTCCCTTCTCAGCAGTGTCCGAGCCCTACGCACCAAAGAGACCTGATTGCTATTCAGCCAAGCCATGCAACATGCTTCAGTAGCCTCCAGTGTCTCCAGAGAGATGGAATTCTGCCTTGCCCTCCGGCGTACACCAATGGACTCCTGAGCTGCTTCGAGTGTTTCACGC
>NC_051401.1:30651938-30659438 GCF_015228065.2 Penaeus monodon | reverse complement strand
ATGGAACCTTTTGTCTCCCAATGACAGCTTGTCTGCCTCGATCCGAGATTCGGTATTTCCCCTAGCAGGAGGACTCTTCATTCGCCCTCCTCTTGCTTGGTGCTGTCGGTCGGCGTGGGGCATGACCTCTCCTTTGACCTCGCTATGACCCAGCTTGGCTGTCGGATTCACGCTATCGACGATGACGATTCCTATAGGTATGAAGTGCTCTGAAGCCGGACTGTGTATAATGTTTCGTTCTCGATTAGTTTAATCACGCTCATGTTTTGATTAATTTTGATATTTCACACGTTTTCAGCAACTTTCTGCTGAATAGTAAATAGCAATGTGAATATACTTATATCTTGGTAGGTCGTGGAGCGAAGATCTGGGAGAAGGACTGAGCTTCCACCGGGGTCGCTTGGGGACTCGCTCCGGGGCCTTCACGTTCTGTGACCAAGGCAAGGGAATCGCCTCCTGTGCAACATTCACGCACTACACGCTGAAGGTAATATGAATTGCTAGTTATATTACACTAGCAACCTCAGAGGTTCTTTATGGTCTTACTCTCGCGCTTAATCTCAAGAAAGGAAAAACTGGCAACTCACTCTGGACCAAGGCTTTTCTGTTCAAATTAGTTGACACTTATAGTAATGTTTACATGTATTTGTTATTTTTAGAACCCATTTGCAATAGTTTTATTGCTATACATCACTTTATTATTTTTTTCTCAAAAGAGACTTGGCGGCTTATCTGATAACTCCAGAGTCTAAGGCGAGTGCTAGATTTTCCTTTCCTAAGACTGGACGGAATATCGATCCTCATGGACAGACCACCTTTCATATCAAATGTGTATAAGTGTTTTAAATATGCTAATGATGTAAAGTTGAAAAAAAATCAATAAAACGCCTGTGCAGGTTGTTATTTTCCTACTCCATTTTCCGTTAATATTCTTCACCACCTAACCATACAAAGGGCCTCACTAACACCATTTCTAAATGTGGCCCAGATTATCAAGATTAGATTTTGCAGTTCTTGTAACAATTGTTTGGGCTAAACAACTTTAGAATTGCCCTAACAGAGCCTAAGGAATATGTTGGGATATGACAAGTCTCGACGTCTGCACTACCTCAAAGTGGACATCGAGGGAGCTGAGTGGGACGTTCTGGCGCAGGCGACGAAGAAAGGATGGCTCGATGAAGTGCACCAGTTGGCCGTGGAGGTGAGTTTTTGAAGATAAGTAGAGAAGACCTTGTTTGTCTAGGTTGATATACAAATATATATTATGTACATTTAAATATTAATACATACGTGTATATGTATATATATGTATGTATGTATGTATGTATGTATGTATGTATGGTGTCCAGAATATTAACACATACATGTATATTATTATATATATATATATATATATATATATATATATATATATATATATATATATATATATGTATGTATATGTGCGTGCATATATGTACGCTTGTATGTAAGCATGTATGTATGTATACATGTATGGCTTCGGCTGAGGTATCCGCAGCCCTGAGTCTCTTCGGTCCACATTCTACTTGAGAGAACTTCAAAGCCAGTGTTTCCCTTTTAATGTTATTGAAACTTGAAACAATTTAAATGACATGATTATTGTATGGAGAATTTCAGTACCAGAGGGACAAATACATGTTTTATACAATATATCATATTGTATCTTATGTGATTTATTATATTATATGTTAAATGATATAAAATTAGAAACCAAATTAATGGATCTGCATAGTGTAAATTGGCTTTATTCTATACTAAGTCATAACATCGATGACATCATTTTGGCTGCAGCGTTCCAGAAAAATGGCCTGGTTATTCAGCTTTTCAACGAGCGTTTTCAACGCTCAGCAGGTATTCCTGCTCGCCGATCCTTTCCTTCCTGTGAAATGGTGCTACCCGTTGATGGTTAGTTTGCTTTGCTACTTTTGCAATTTTACAGCTAACAGAGTCAATTCAGGGTACGCAGGGAGATTTTATGCGAAGCCTCAGTGCACCCGTCGAGAGGTTTGTTAGTACGTGACAAATTTTGCTTCACTCTGCAAGTTCCATTGGATGTACGGGAATTGCCCTGGAATATGTGCCTGTGTTTATTCACTGCCCTACATATGTACCATGGCCTTTTTGGGCAAGCTGGTGTGATCTGGCAAATTGGCAATCTTTCATAGGGGGCTCCAGGCGACGGCGGAGGAGGAAAATCTTGAGGCCTCATATGATGTCACATCAAGTTCAGAGTAAGGAGGCAGCTCTGGTGTGTATTGCTCTATTGCACAGAATGACAAACATCAATAAGCTTTGGCATACGAAGAGCATGAAGAAGGACACGCCAAACAAGGTCTATACAAATACTTATATAGACCTTCACAGCAAGCGCCTTGTCGGTTAAAAGGAAACTGAGATTGGAAGGCCTGAGGGCAGTGGACTCTGTCCGAATCGGCTCGGAAGCTACATACCGCATATATGTATATATATATATATATATATATATATATATATATATATATATATATATATATATATATATATATGCGTGTGTGTCTGTGTGTGTGTGTGTGTGTATTTGTATATATATATATATATATATATATATATATATATATATATATATATATATATATTTTGTACATTCCTACACACACACACATATACATATACATTTGTGTGTGTGCGTGTGATTGTGTGTTTTATTATAAATTGTATCAGTTAATTTGCTGTGACTATCTTGCTGCTATCTCGTATTTATATATGTGTATACTTATATGATGAGATAATATTAAACGACGGTTGTCATGTCACTGCAGATCCACCTGGAGGACCTGCGCGACCCAGAGCTGGGCGAGGCCGAGAGGAGAGACGTCGCGGCAGCCTACCTGGACGTGCTGGCCAGGCTGGAGGCGAGCGGCCTCAGCCTGGCCGCCTTTGCCCCCAACATCAGGAACCCCGAGGTGTGCACGCTCGCCGGAGTTTCGGTTCCCTGCTATGCTGAGGTCCTGTGGCTGAGGCAGTGATTGTGATTCGATTAGAACAATGCTGACTGCGGCTGTGATCAATCAGGTGCATTTTCACACACACACACACACACACACACGCACGCACGCACGCACGCACGCACGCACACACACACACACACACACACACACACACACACACACACACACACACACACACACACACACACACACACACCCGCGCGCGCGCGCGCGCGCGCGCCCGCGCGCGCGCGCGCGCGCGCGCTCATGTACACGCACGCATGTACACACACGTACGCTCGTACATGCAAGCACGTACAAGCACGCATGCACCCGCGTACACACTGTGTGCTGTACATAATGTATGTATAAAATTCAGACACAGTGCCTGTGGATGGATAAATAAATGTAGAGATAGAAGATCTATAGAAACAAAAACCGGCAGTCTGTCCTTATTTGTATGATTTTTTGGCAGACATAGATAAAGAATCGCGTATCGAAGAATTCATGAATTGGTGTAAATGAACGGCAAATTGAGTTTCCATTTTCAAATGAAAGTGTAATGTAGAGTGCATGCTTGAAAAACTGCTGGTATGTGTCGCATTACCTATACTTAACATAAAGTAGTTTCCCTTGTCTGTCATTTTCTTTAGTTTTAAGTTTTCATAAACATAAGGTAAAAAAAAAAAAAAAAAAGTTCATATATATTGATTGTATTATTAAAGTGCATAAAGTAATACACGTAAAATGGCTAATTTCTTGATTTGTTGATTCCCTTTCTTTTCAAAGAATAAAAATTAGAACACCCTTTCACTTACATACAAGTTTACATTTTTTTTTTTTTTTTCATGTGAAGATGCTGCTAAACACAAGGCAATGAATGAGTACCTAATATACCTTTCAGGTATTTTTGGCAACATCAAGAATAGAATACAATGCATTCGAAAAGCCCGATCAGCCATTCGACCGACTCTTAAAATAGATAGAAAGGCTAATACAATTGATAAACGAGAACATTTCTTCTCTAACGAACGCCCGGCGCTTCTCGTGTCAAGGGAAAACACAAAGTCGTCTCTGCACGATGGGGAAATAACGGAATTCGAAGCTTTGCAGGTAAGAGGCACTGCATGTATGCATATGAATTAAAGGGATAGAAAGGTCAGGTTGAGATGAGGCTTATAGAATGAGTTGTTAAATCGAACAAATCGGTAAAATAAGCGGGAATAGAAAGCCGCTCTGGGATCGCGACGCAGATCGAAGTCAAGATAATAATGATTATTACATTAAAATTCTTTAATGAAATGACTTTCATTGTCTTCGATTCCATATTATCTTCAGTCTGTCTTCAGTTTGCTTACAGATCGTGGTTATGGTGACGGCATTATGCACTTTGGCGGAATAACAAGGAAATGTCTTCATGATTTTAATAGCCAAACAGTTTAATCTTTTACTTTACTTATTATTATTATTATTATTATTATTATTATTATTTATTTATTTATTAATTTTTTGAGGTGGTCGATAGTGATGTCGTTCATGGTAAAATTTACTGTGATTAACCTGCCTTGACGCCTAGATGGTCTTAAGTACCAAGATGATGTGGTAATACTTGTCCGCCCTTTGCTGCCTCAAGGAAACTTGAAGCAAAGGGTCTTTTAATTCCAAGCCACTTTTCAGCTGCTGAAAATTGAATAGAAACAAGTTATTTAATACTGTAAATAACAAGTCTCATGGTCAAGAGATTGCCCTGGTGCACATATCTGTTGGCACTTCAGCAAAGATCAACGAACATTCCCCACATATATTTTGAAATAGATCCTCATTTAGAATTAAATTCCCCCTGATCCCTTGCCCATTGTTGTCATGGGGGGACTTATGAAACGGAGACTGAGGCCCAGTCTAGGGGATCACCCCTCCTTACAACTAATTGCGCATGGTCTTTTCTTCTCACCCTTTCCTTTTCCTTTCCTTATGCATCCCCTTCTACTTTCCATTTCCTAAGGTGTGAGAGCCATGCTGAAAGGAGGAAAGGTTGGCTTTGTGTCAGTCATGAACAGCCTTCGGAAGCCATGGGCACATTATTCCCTTGGTTAATCGCCAATCAGTAAGACTGTTTCCATCCCCCATTTATTTCAGTCTCACCATTACCAGTAATAAAGATAATTTACCTTTATTAGGGCATTAAGGCTTCCCTTTCATCAACTAGGCTATCTAAATTTGATTTCATTGGTTTCCCGACCCCTGCATCTCCTTTGACCACGGCTCTGACCACTGATATTAATACCCCCTGCTTGATGTTTGCTGTCAACTCAGTCCATTCTGAATCATCCACCTAGGACATTACTCAGCCTCCAGAATACACCCCTTCCTCTCAACATCCTCCAGTCCATCTCCTACTGCACAGTCTTCTTCATTGTCTACTCCCACCACCCTTATTATTATTCATCCTTATTTCCCTCCTTATTGTCCTCCCAACATTACTACCTCTCTCCATACCTCCCCATCTTCCTCCTGCCTTTGTCCTATTGCTTCCATCTCTGCAAACCTTTTGAGTACCCTTATTGGCCCGGCCAAATGGGATGGATTCTTTGTGATTCCCCCTACACCCATGTAATCTGTCAATACCCTTCTCTTCCAACAATATCCCTAAAACAGGTAGGCAAAATTTCCTTTCCCAGTTGTTCCAGTTATTCATGCTTTGTCAGAGTTACATCTGAGTCCCAAGCTCGTGCACTATCTACCCTGACTAACCTCATTGGTAAACCTGTTCCTGCCCAGTCTCATTTCTCTCTTAATATGTGTACTGGAACCATTTCTGTCTCTCTGACTGATTGTCCTGTCTATGATAAGGACTGTGAAATGACTTCCTCACATGCCTTGCCGACTATGATGCAGTGGTAGTCCAGTGCTACACTATTCCTCCCAGAGGCCACCAATATTACCTAGATTAGCTTCCGCAGACATGAAGTTTATACTGGTGGAGTGTTCTGCCCTGTCTGACCATATTGACCTCTTTCCTTTCAATGTCAGAAATGTTGGTATTTTGGCCACCTAGCTAAATACTGTCACTTGCCAATTCATGGTGGCTCCCATAATGTGTTTTATGGGAGCTGCCCCGCCTACAAGCTCGAATCTTAGGTAGCATTTCTCAGATTCAAACTAGGCCTAACTCTGTGTGAGACCAGACAAGAAACACAATGAAAAGTTTTTCTCTTTCTACCTATTCTAAAACTGTATTTTGCGCCGCTTCCTCCCATCATCCCAAGAAGTCTCCCCCAGTATCTGTTCCCTCTACCATCCTCTGTCTACTACCTCTCTTCCCCATTCAGATTCCTTTTCCAGTCTAAATCTAGATACTCCAGTCTCTACCCCTTCTCACTCTGCTTGTTGAACCAGACAATCTAAACTTTCCACTCCATCTTCTCCTACCACATTCTCTCGTACACCCACCTCTCCCTCTGCTCCTTGGATATCAATTCCCTCTTCTCCTCCACATAAGAAAACCTTTGTTTCTCAGACTTCCTCACCCAGCTTCCCATCAGAAACTCTTGAAGACATCCAAAAGTTCCTAAACATGACCCAAGAGAATGCTCCACTTCCTCATCCACCCTCTAATCCTTCTGTTCCTAGTCACTCTATATTCAAAATATTCGCCGATATCCACCCTCCTCAAGTTCCCCTACCCCTCTTCCTCCCACTCACCCAAAAAACACCCCACTCTCTCTCTCTCTCTGTCCTCTCTCTCTCTCTCTCTCTCTCTCTGTCCTCTCTCTCTCTCTCTCTCTCTCTGTCCCTCTCTCTCTCTCTCTCTCTCTGTCCTCTCTCTCTCTCTCTGTCCTCTCTCTCTCTGTCCTCTCTCTCTCTCTCTGTCCTCTCTCTCTCTCTCTCTCTGTCCTCTCTCTCTCTCTCTCTGTCCTCTTTCTCTCTCTATGTCCTCTCTCTCTCTCTCTGTTCTCTCTCTCTCTCTCTGTCCTCTCTCTCTCTCTCTCTGTCCTATCTCACTCCTTCTCTCTCTCTCTCTCTCTCTCTCTCTCCTCTCCTCTCTCTCTCTCTCTCCTCTCTCTCTCTCTCTCTCTCTCTCTCTCTCTCTCTCTCTCTCTCTGTCCTCTCTCTCTCTTTGTCCTCTCTCTTTGTCCTCTCTCTTTGTCCTCTCTCTTTGTCCTCTCTCTCTCTCTGTCCTCTCTCTCTCTCTGTCCTCTCTCTCTCTCTGTCCTCTCTCTCTCTCCTCTCTCTCTCTCTCTCTCTCTCTTTCTCTCTCTCTCTCTCCTCTCTCTCTCTCTCTCTCTCTCTCTCTCTCTCTCCTCTCTCTCTCTCTCTCTCTCTCTCTCTCTCTGTCTCTCTGTCTCTCTCTGTCTCTGTCTCTCTCTGTCTCTGTCTCTCTCTCTGTCTCTGTCTCTCTCTCTGTCTCTGTCTCTCTCTCTGTCCTCTCTCTCTCTCTCTCTCTCTCTCTCTCTCTCTCTCTCTCTCTCTCCCCTTCTTTCCTCTCTCCCCTCTCTCTCTCCCCCCTCCCCTC
>NC_051401.1:30645630-30648130 GCF_015228065.2 Penaeus monodon | reverse complement strand
TCCACCCAGGATTGTCTCGCAGAGAGACAACCTGATGGGCAGGGTCGTCCACTGGGAAGCGAGCTAGGTGGCCATATATCCTGAGTTGGCGATCCCGGATTATGCAAGTAACAGGTCCCATGCCAGTCTCACGGTGTAACTGCCAGTTGGACACGTGGTCCTGCCAACTGTACCCCATGATCCGGCGAAGGGACTTGTTACAAAAGGCATCAAGACAAGACTCCAAGACACTGGATAGAGTCCAGGTTTCGCTTCCATAGAGCAAAACTGGCAGTATCAAAGCCTTGAAGACACGCAGCTTGGTCCTTCTGCATAGGTACCTACATCTCCAAACCCTCTTGTTGATCGAGTTCATGGCTCCTGTTGCCAGACCAATCCGTCTACTGACTTCCTGGTCTGACAACCCAGAGATATGGACTACGCTACCAAGGTATGTAAAACTTTCTGTTACTTCAACGTCCTCGCCGCAAGCATGGATCGACTGAACGGGTTCCCCTAACAGGCCCCCAAAGTCCTGGACCTTGGTCTTGGTCCAGGAGACCTCTAGGCCTAGGGGCTTCGCCTCATTGCTAAATGCATCAAGAGCCGCCACAAGTGACTCCAAGGACTCAGATAGGATGGCAACATCATCGGCAAAGTCAAGGTCTGAGACCTTAATATTGCTCAGTGTTGCTCAACACTGACTTTGGCTAGTAGCTCTGCCCATTATCCAGTCCATACAAGTGTTAAAAAGTGTTGGTGCAAGGACACAGCCTTGCCTCACCCCTGAATTAACAGGGAAGAAGTTCGACATAACCCCCACCACACTTTACAGTACTTTCAGTACCAGTATAGAGGCTTGCTATCAAGCCAGTAATCTGTGTTGGAATTCCCCTTGGCCTCAGGATCTCCCATAGTGATTCCCGATGCACCGAGTCAAAACGCCTTCTTGAGGTCGATGTAGGTTGCAAGCAACCCACATCCAAACTCACGACAACGTTCCACAATTACTCAAAGCACTAGTATATGGTCTATCGTGGACTTGCCAGGAGTAAATCCAGACTGCTCCGGTCTCTGATGCCTCAGTAGGTGGATGCGGATCAGTTTCAGAAGAATGTGGGCGAGAACCTTGCCTGGTATACTGAGCAGTGTAATGCCACGGTAGTTGCTACAATCCCAACAATCCCCTTTCCCCTTCCAGAGAGGGATTACCACGCCCCTCAACAGGTCAGGGGGAATGGTACCAGACTGCCAAATGGCAGTCAGGACTGTATGCAGGCCCTGAGCCATAGGTTCACCCACAGCCTTTAGCAGTTCAGCAGGGATATCACATATGCCTGCAGCTTTCCCACTCTTCACCTTGAAAATCGCCAGCCTAACCTCTGTTAGGGTAGGAGGTTCCTCGCTGATGGGTGGGTCCGGCACAGGCACTGAGACATCGCTTGCATCCAAGCTAACTGTTGGAGGGTCTACCTGGTACAACTGTTCAAAATACTCAGCCCAACGTTCACGAACCCCAACATGATCCGAGATGATCCGTCCATCCGCTGATCAGATTGCAATCATCTGTGAGGAGGGCTTAGAGTTCAGTTTTCTCAGGGCTTGGTAGGCAGGGCGAAGGTCATTTACCAAGAAATGGCCATTGATCTCCTCAGCAAGATTCCTGATGAACTGTTCCTTGTCCCTTCTCAGCAGTGTCCGAGCCCTACACACCATGGAATGACGCAAGACTTGATTCCCATTCAGCCAAGCCTTGCGACACGCTTCAGTGGCCTCTAATGTCTCCAGGGAGATGGAATTCTGCCTTGCCCTTGGGCGTATGCCAGTTCTCATGATAGCAAGTTCCTGCCACCTCAGCCCTAAGCCAAATTTTCCCATGGCAGCATGTTCAAGTCACTCGCCCTTCAAGCCAAACTTTATCATGGCGTGAAGGTCACTTCATCCGGATCACAGGGGTTAGGCTTATTTAAGTGGCAACTCTCCCTAATGTCCGGCTTGTAGGCCCATCTCACACAAACACCTGTGTGCGGTGTCAAATATCCTTGCCTCATTTTTGCAATGTTCTCATCTCTTTTCCTGGATTAAAATTTTTTGCTTTTTGCCATTTCCCAAAGTCTATTTTTGTCACTATATACTACATCAAGTTGGTAAATCATCTCCATATCATCTCTCTAGGTAGCTAGTCAATAATTCTGTACAGTAACAATAACATTAAGTAACATTTTTATTTTTCAAATTTTTTATATACTAAAAATATTCAGTTTTCTGTAATACACCATACACCACTAGTTATGGCAGGCAGGAACAGGCTCATGAGCATAGAAGTAGTATCCGGCACTCTTCCAGTCATAGATCATTGATGGCAACAATGCAAGAGAGTCTCTTCCTAAATGCCTATGAGTATAATCATCCTCCAAGAACTTTGTGCATTCGTGGCTAGTCAGTCCCGTCAACTAGGCCTTCAACCAAAATTCTCATGTCAGCATATTCACATCACCTGGCCTCAGAATTTTCTAATGAG